>NC_064545.1:17028481-17328481 GCF_023856365.1 Brienomyrus brachyistius
ACACCTGATCTCACCGCCATTCCCAGGGTTTCAGGTCGTGTCAGCTCTGCACGCCCACCTGCAGGGGCACCAGCCTCATCTTCCACGGAGTAAGGCTAAGTACAGCATTAGAGGCACTAATGAACGTGGTATTACTCTAAGCCGGACCCTTTAGAAGGACATTTAAAGGCTCCAGTGAAGGGTTTTGTGCCGCTACATGCTACATAGTGTGCCTAGGACATCGATCGCCGCCCGCATGCACCGGAAACACCCCGCCCCCCATTCTAACAACCCGCCCTTTCTCAGTCACAGAGGAATCAAAGACACTATTATCTAACTAACGGTAACTGGGTGGGGGTTGATCTCCGCGGTACACAAGCGGAGCGGTCCTTTCATTATCATAATCATGGGATTACTGTAATCCCAGATTACAAGCGATCCAAGGCAGTGCGTCCTTACTCCACTCACTGAACATCACCATTTTAAACAGGAGGAATACAGGGCTCCTTTCTTCCCTCTAGGTGACCTGTGCTTCAGAACCCGACTGGCATTCGCATAGGGCTCCTTCCCAGAGCCACGGAGACCGAGTTCAGGAAAAAATAAACGAAAGCAATGACTCACCCTCCATCCCACTAATGCCGGGGCCATGGAATACATTAAAGGGAAACAAAGGGGGAGAGATTTTTCCTCAAAACCCCTAAGCGGAGGAGGAGGAGAATGAATATTCCCCTCACTTGCATCACGGCACCAGCAGCCGCTAATTACTTGCTAATTATAACGCAGCTGGACGGCAGAGAGTGTTGTGAACGTGTCATTAAATGGGGACAAAATAACAACAGCTCTGTGGATGGCCAGCGTCGCAGGCCAGGAGTGTGGCAGCCGTGCAGCAGGCTGCGGACGTGGGGCAGCATTGGACAGGGGGGGCGTCGTGCTGTCCCAAGTAACCAGGCAGTTATTCCCACATAAAATTCCAGAAGGTGGTGGAGGGGCCTACATCCCAGCAAAAAAAAAAAATGTCTGCTAGCTGCCGTTAGTGTCGGGTGGAAGAGCTGAACACCCGCTGCCTGCAGGGATGTGTATGACACAGCAGAAGCCAACAAAACAGGTACACTCAGCTTCATCAGACAGCATCGCACGAGACACCCCGGGCAGTGAAAACAGAACGCAGAGTTAATTAAGAGTTAACACTCGTTAAACCAGAAGGACTGGTCCAGCCAACGTGCCTGTAACGTCTACATTTGGAAACTAATCCTTGCCACATGTTCAGAGTAACTGTACGAAAAACTAATCAGCGCACTGCCGAGGCTCAGCGTTCCCGAAATCATTTTCCAGGTGCTTTTCAACAGAGATCTCCAAATTGCATGCACCCCCCCCACACCACCAGACATTGCGGAGGTGATGTTAATGGACCGGCTTTGTGACATTTTGGCACGAGTGACGAGGCTTCGGCAAAAATTACTCTAAAGTTACTATTTCAGACACAAACCCTCCGGCGTTTCCAGCCCTTCGACCAGACCCTCCCTATCCAGGGCTTTCTGGCAGCGTTCTGTGTACCACACACAGGACATGTTCTGCGGTTGAGTCACACTGGAAGTGAAGCAGCAGGTGCAGCAGGAATGAGGCAGGAATAAAGCTGCCAAGCTTTTGGAGCCGAGCGAGGAAGGAGCCCACCGTGCAGAATACCGTGCGGAACGCTGTCCCAGACACTCCGTATGCCGCATCCCACAATCGGGGTAGAAATGCACCCCGATCTCAAGCGAAGGATGCGGCGTACAGCACAGCCCCGTGCCCCTTCATCGCACAAAAGCTCTTCCGGTGAAAAACTCACCCTGAAAGCTGTTTAATCTTTATTATCCTGGACAAAAAGGGCAGCGACAGAGCGGGTGACACGCAGGGTGCATGTGACCTGTGCCCTGCCACAGTGTTTGACACCTCATTTCAGTGCCTGCCATGCATAATGCACCCCCCCCCCCCTCCCGAAAAAGGGACGCATTCTCATTCAGTTGTCACATAAGCAGATTCAAAGGCAATGTGTGCCCTAGCGCAGTGGTTCCACACTCACACACAGGTTTGTAATTATATCTTTGTGGGGACTCCATTTATTTCTATGGGGAAAATTCTAATCCCAATATGAAAACCTTACCCGCTACCCAGACCTAACCTTAACCAAAAGTAACCAAACTAAATACGAGACTTTTGGCATTTTAGTTTTCCCCCCGCTCCAGCGGGCAGGTTCCCCAGTGAGGGCAGGTTCCCCAGTGAGGGCAGGTTCCCCAGTGAGGGCAGGTTCCCCTCATTAAGAGATAGTCAGGGCCGCAGGGGGAGAAAGCTTGCTGACTTACGGCAACACTCTAGAGAGACTCGGCTACGTCAGGACTGCACAGTCCCAGCGTCTAAGACAGAGGGCGCTCTGGAGCATGGAGGTCTGACCGCTTCTCGCTGCGCTGCGTTACCACTCTCAGTGAGGAAGGTACACATCAAAAGGGACAATCGACTCCACATCTCAGGCAATCCACAGGCTGTCATGGTAACTGCGTTTCAGGACACAGCCTCTGCTCATAACAGTATTCTTCTGTAAAACAAAGTTTTCCGAGACATATGGAGCAGCCCATTCAACTGTGTGACGAGTCAGTATAGACCATTAACAGTCAACTTTACATCCTACATTTCCTTTATTTATTGCCAATAAAACTCATTTAACTATAGTCTAGATGTCAGTAATATAATGAAATTACAGTTGTACCGATAACAGTCAGGTGATATTTTCTTGAAGCACAAAAGGACTGGACCTCCCAAACAAAAAATGTTCTGGACGTCATCTTCATAGGAACATCAGCTAGGTTGGCTGGGACTGATATGGTCACACCATCAACAGGAGCTGTCGTCAGGGCAGCCGCCTGAGCCATTCAGAGCCATTCTGGAACATTCTGCTTTGATATATCTTCCTTGGCCCGTTAAGTGGGAAAACCAGCCTGATTCTAGTTGTAAAGTTTGAAACCAGACATTGTTTTGGCATGTAAGCCTCAATGTCGGCTACAAGACGCGTGACCAGATCTCAGAGCCGTAATGGGTGTCCGTAATGGGTTGGTGTAAAAGTCTATCAGACGCAGGCCACAAAGGACCTTTGTTTGGCTTTTATGCTAGAGGAAATGGTTTTTAAAACTGAACTTATATTAAAGGGGGCAGCCATTTACCAAAATAGAAGTCCGCTAAGGGATGTAGCAGGTTGCTCTTTGCTCTTTTTGGACTTTCAAAAGAAAATTTAAGTCACTCCACGCTCATAAAAATACTTAGAATCTGGTAGTTTAGTGATGAATGAAGCAATCAGAGGCATGGTGCGTGGGGACATGTAGGAAAATGAATATCACACTGAGCATACATGGACCTTATTCCTCTGAAAAGGAGCTTTCCAATAACCTTGGCTGTTTGAGCTTAAAGCAAGGCATCCTTAACCTCATGGAGCCGTTAAATGCAGCAGTGTGAGTTTAGTCTAAATAGAAGAACGCTAATTTCACCGCGCGACTTGAAAACGGCTCGCAGGCAGCGCACTTTCCTACCTGTTATAGAGGCCTAATGATAGGCATACTTAAAGCCACAGCTCATTTCAAGCTCACATAATCATCCGCTCCTCTGCGCTAAGCAGATTTCCGTCTTGCTAGTTTTACAACAATGTGCACGGCACTTCATAAACTCCCACGTGGTTAACGGAGGCCTGTAGGCACGGTGCTCGCACTCGCGGCCCTCTAATGGCAGAACACCGTCAAGGAAAGCGTAGAAATAAGTGACAGAGCATGCTTTGCCGTCCCACGCACTGTTTGGAATTGTAATTGCCCACTTAATCTTTCCATGGTGTAATGAGTCCGCAGCTACATCCATAATCTATAGCTGGGGAACTGAGATTAAGGTCCAAAGTGGCAAATCGGCAGATTCGTATGCAAAACAAAGTGCGGGTGAGATCTGCATTAGCATCACCGGCAACCAGAGACCTTCGAGGGTCGGGCTAGCGCAGCCAATCGCGCAAGCCCCTGGTGCCATTTCTCTGAAGATTCCTCTGGGTTTCTGTCAAGAGTGACTCTTTCTTCCATTATAATGGCTCTCTCATCGACCCCCTGAGGTCGAGATACAGCTGCAGTGGGATTCATTCACCAAGGGTCAGGCGCCAATGAGAAAAAAACTATCCCTATTTAAGGAGGAGAGATCTGATAGACAGGACAGTAGGTGGGAGGGGTAACGGTGTGCCTTAGGGACAGCTTAGTGGTCGGTGTCCTCACTGCTGTCGTCCCCATAAGGAAGCCGGACAGGGCTTCCACATGCAGACATCTGTCACACGTCACTGACACTACAGAAGAAGGTTTTACGTCAAAGCGTACTAAACAGCTAGCTAGATATACAGTACACTACACCACCAAGGAACTCCTGGGGTTTTGAAGTATATACAGAGCAAAAAATCTACTGCCACACTAACCTGATACTGAGACTTGTATTTCATGAGGGAAGATTAGGTTTTTCCCAATTAATAAAGAACCTGGTTAATATTTAATAGACTACGTTCGCTCTGAACGCGTAACTCTAGCGAAGCGAAAGTTGGCTTCCACACAACGTGTCAGGAGCAGGGAGGCGCTAACAATGCTACTTTAGGGGCAGCGATGTCCGCCCCCCCGGGGTGCCTTGGAAGAGCAAATTACACGCCTTCGGACATGAAAGGAGGAAGTCGGTTCATATGCAGATCACCCAAGGGGCACCTTGAAATGTCAGCAGGCCCACTGTGTCTCAGCCAGCCTTATTTACATGTAGGCCCAGCGTCGGGGGGGGGGGGGGGGGGGGGGGGGGGGGTTTGTGGCTGGAGAACGACTCCATCTTATTAATGTACGCTTAGCAGCTGTATTTATAACACATATACCAGACGAATAAAGGAAAAAGAGGAAAAACTCTGCACCCAGCAGAAGTGTCAGGAAACCGCCTCCCCCCCAGGCACGGGGCGCCTGCTGCTGTTCCGAGTGATGGGCCAACGGGGGGGACGGGACCCTAGACACCCATCTGACCTGCCTGAATTAAATATTCATGAGACGGCAGGACGGCGCTCACACGGGCACTGCGCGGTGTGAGGCTGCCCCCCGCCGTGGGCCCTGCCCTCGCCCCGCAGGTGGCCTGCGTGGCGGGCCGTGACGACCCCCCCCCCTCGCCCCTCTCTGTGGCAGCACTTCAAGCTGTAATTATTCTTGTTTTGTTTTCCCCCAGTAAAGGCTGGCACAACATATATTAGTCAAGCAGCTTGATACGTTCCTAGCTGCGGCCCATAATGCATATGGATTATCAGCTTGTGAAAATATATATATGGTGTGCATGTCATTTGTATCAAATCGTCGCTAAATAATAATCATGTTGGTCCCCTCCTGCAGTTGCTCTCGAAAGTGATCATAACGCTGAGGCATGCTGAGCAGCCAGCAGCTACACGTCACCCTAAACCAGATCGCTAGAAATGTCTGCGGTTCTTTACTGCCAGATATCAGGGTTATATATCATGAGAGGAGATGGGATTTTTTTCTCCCAATTAATATTGAACCGGATTAATATTTAACCGCTCTCTAAATATTAAAAAATATATATATTCGGTTACGAAAAAAAATGCATGCTATACATATAATTTTATACATTGCGGTCAAGTAACAATAACGATGACAGTAACCCCGTGCAGTTGCTCTCGAAAGTGATTTCCGACTGCGAGAAGACAAACACACCATCGTCTAAATGACGCAGCTGATGGAAGAGCATGGTCCACTGGTAACGGAGCCAATAGTATGAATGGCAGCCACACTGAAAACCAGCTTCCTTTGTCATCGGAAACAGTGTGGAGGATTTCCATGCTCCATATTCCTGTTGGACTGGACTCGTATGAAATCCCAGGCAGGCGTGGAGGTGTCGGAGCCGGCTAAGCGTCTTTTCTTTTCTGGATCCGTGGCTGATTGAGAGCTTCGGGTCTCTGTGGCCGGCCAAGCGCGGATAAGACACTGTCTCCATCTCACTAGCCCATTTGTTTTCCATTCGGGTAGATGCCAGCGACATCGGACCTACATCCCCAGCACTCCTCCGAACAAGAAGCAGGGCAGGGGCACAGGAACGGAGACCAGGCACACCCATAAATCACGGCGGGAGCGACACAGAAGCCTCATGCATATGCAGCCACGCCGGGCCTCGCCGCACACACGTGTCACAGCCCGTGAAGAATGTGAGCCGTCGGCTCCGTTTTGCTGGCCGGAGAGTTAACGATCCATCTGGGAAGGGAGAGCGGCAGGCACTTTCGGGCAGCCGCAACAACCACACACAGAAAGCACGCGATGCCCAATAATGAGAAGGACCTGAAGGGAGACATCTCCCCCCAGCAGAGAGGAGAGGCTGTGACATGACAGAGGAGAGAGCCGGCTGAGGAGGAACACGGCTGCAACCAACAAGTAACAAAGCCGGCCTGATGATCGCAAACGTAGATGACGACAGCTCTGCTCCTGGCTTTTGTCAGGCACATTCATGACAATAATGAGGGCTGTTTTTAATTCTGTAAGACGACCATGTTCAAGAAATCTGACATAGACCACCACTGGTCAAGGAATGGAAAGAGAACATGTTAACAGTGCCACGTCACCAAGCCACGAACCTTCAAAGCAGAGCGCATGAAAATCACCACTGCCCTCATTACAAGAAACACTCCTTGTATCACACTATGCCATCGGGATCAGAAAATATTACCGGGCCGCAGTGAGCCAGAAGGGGGCGCCAGGAAGCACAGTGCACAAGGTGCCCCCCCCCCGGACGCCATGCACACACACACTCACACGCTCCAAAGGAAATGTTGAAGGAAATCCAGAAAACATGGGGAAAACATATGAAGTTGACACATACGCAGTGCCTGGGGCGGAATCAGGCCCAATTAGAAGCAGGTTTAATTGAGGGGGTAGCCAAGAGATTTTGATGTTGCATTTGAGGGATTCTCCCTCATTCATGGGAAAAGCATTGCTATTCCATTATATATTTAATCATTTTTATGGTGTAGAGTTTTAATGACCAATCAGAATTTAAGTAAAAGAAAAAAAAGTTGTGTGGCATGTCAAACACTTGTAGAACCCGCTTTTTGATTGGTTAAGGCAGTGTCACAGAAGTGGGTGGATGGATAGATAGATAGATGGATGGATGGATGGATGGATGAGACAAATATTGACAAATATGTGGGAATAAATTATGACGTAATGACGTCATGTATCACAACACACCCATGTAAAGCCCCTTGGGGAGACTATGTAGTGATGTAGTGAAAAATTTTATTGAACTTAACTGAACTGAGCTGAACTGAATTGACTCTGTCGCACCTGTGAGGTGTCAGAAAAGCCGTCATGGTGGTGCTGTTTGACAGCATCGTTAACATTATCCATACTTTCAAAACTTGAAAACTTTTTTAAACAAAAGTGCTGACTTACTACGAAATTTGCTGGGCGAATAGAGCAATAAACAAAGTAGGCTGCACATTTAATTATCAAGCGCGCGCAGTCAATACAGGACGCGCCGGAGAGTAGAGGATGAATCACTTTATACAAAACGACAGACAGGCCTAAATGTCAACATATCGAAAAATTTAGCTGGGAACGAGTATTATTGATGCCAAAACCATCTTTTCTGAAACATAATGGAAACAGATGGCGGCCGTCTTAATTAGTAATTGTAATCAATGCGCCTATCAGCACGCTCCAGAAATTCTGATCATAATTGTAATTCATTAATGAAGTATCAGAACAGAAATGGATCAGTCTTTTTATAATGACCCATTGTCTGAATACCTTATCTTTTATAAACACATAATATAACGTATTGCTCCGTGGAAAAACAAAGCATCCGCTGTGTCCATTTACATTGGTTTGGGGGCAAAAAAGGAGAAACAGATGACGGCATTATCCAGACGGCATTATCCAGATAGCTGAAGACAGCCGCTGCGTAAAGCGCGCTTGGACCGGGATGCGCTCCGCTCCCCGGAGCGTCCAGAGACTGGCGGTATACGGATCGGCGGTTGCGAGCTTCGCGGAGCCAACCGAGGGGGGGAGTACGGACGCAAATGTGCGCAAATCCCACAGGAAACTACAACCACAAAAGAACGACAGAAGAAAACAAGCGGACTCCGTTACCCTGAATCTGAGACTTTGACAACTATTAATCATCGCATCCCCATATCACTGGGATTCCGGGAGAGGCGCGTCCCTTTGTTTGCCGTGAAGTAAGTGCATCTTTCGATCCACCTGTCTGTCTGCTAATGGCACACCGTGGTGCCAGAAAACTTAGCGTTGGCGTGTGATTGGAGATCGGTGGTTTCGTTCTCAATCAGCGTGGTCATTGCTTATACTCTTACTACACCCGCTGCCTGTGGTGCGATGCATCGCAGTTGTTCACAAAGCGAGGAAGCGGAGGATGAAGAAGAGTATGGGAAGGGGAGGAATAACTTGTTTTCGTAGTGCACGTTATCGGTATATCACCCGTACTGCCTTAAAATTACGTGTATAACAACATAACAAAGCTCGGGAAACGGAAACGGGCAGCATCCACACAAACTGCGGGGCTGCCAGTTGCATACCCAGCGGACGCCGCGGACTGGCCATCAGCCGCGCTCTCTCTTTGTGGTGCCTCTTAAATTCCCAGTCGGAACAGCGTTTGCGGATCAGGTTTCTGCTTCTGTTGACTCAGGAGTGTGAGACCAAGCAATGTATCCAAGGCCTGATTACAGTGACTTTAGGGCGCATGAATAATTTATGGGTTCCAGTTGTAAGCTGTTGTACATCTGAAAAGCAGCTAAGTAACTTGCAGATTTCATGCATTATGATAATCGTACACATTTTGGCGTAAGTAGAAGAAAGGCAAGTTAAGGATTGCCAGACTTCGGGTATATTGACAATAGCTATACAGGGATTTTAATACTGGTGTTGGTTCAGCAGAAATTGTTGACACCTTAAACTAAAGGAAAGTGGGAGGGGTGGGATGGAGGTTGTTTGTTTTGCCCTGAGTTTGCTTGTGATAGATGAGGGAGAGAAAAAATTATGAGTAAGTACCCTTCCATCAGAAAAGGACACCGACTCCTGGCTGAGGGACTCTCCGTACAATGCTGTGTTTCTCTTAGCCCCGTTAAATAGGGTCTCTGGTGTTTTCTGTCCTTTAGCCAAGATTTGCTAGAAGATGGGCTCTCTCTACAGTCTGCCGGGTCCCAGGCCTGCCCGCCGGAACCACCCTTTTCAATGAATTATAAATGCAAATGAGGTTCCGGCAATTTCGGTTGCTATAAACCGGTAAAGCAGTGACTAGCGTAATGAATGCCTCCGTTTATCAGGCCGGAGAGCTTGCTACTGAGCCCGACGGCTTTCTTGGTCTGAAGAATCGATCCGTGGCCATCGTCCTTTTGGCTCAGAAGGAAATTTTCTCCCCGGAAATCAGATTGTTTTATTAATCCTGTTGCCTAGACCTCTCTGGGGATGTAGCCTTTATTCCTGCTGTACTGTATTGCAGCCCTACTTTCTCATGCCTATTTTTTCCTGCACATTTTTACAGTTAATTAATGTAATGTTTTTAAAGTTGACCACAGAAATATGGCATGTAGCTTGTTTACCACGAATGCTACCTTACAATTTCCAACTTGAGCAAAGAATTTTGTTTCGTTCTACTTTTGCTTTGTCAGTTACTCATTCATTGGAAAAAAAACAAGAATCAATGTATGCTCCTTCAGAGAAATGTCATGTTTTAACTGCCTGTCAGCTTTTGGCACTCCTGTCTTCAGTAAGGGCTGCCTCTTTAATTAATCTCGTAATAATCTTCCTCCACGAGGCAGCAGCCACAAAGGCTTGTTATAAATTCTGAACCTAGATGAGCTCTCTGATGATCCTGCTGCTGCTTCTACGCTGGCCCATGATCTTGCTTGGCACCCTCTTGGCTTCCTGTCCAGATGACGGAAGCACCACTGTACCGTTACTCTGTGATATGACCTCTTAAATCCTGCAGTTCTCTGACTCCCCACGCTGAACGCTGTATTATTTGTTTGATCTGAGGTGATTCGCTCAGCCTTATTGTTTACTGGGTGGCGGTGGATCTGCACACGCAGCCATCATCTAAGCCCGTGCCAGTGAAATTCACACCCGCAAGGCGACCCTCTCCCTCTGAGGCCTCATACATACCCCTTCATTAATTATTTGCTTAAGTCGAGTCTTTTTGTCCTGAGTGACATCCAGGTGATTATTTTTATTGAAGCCATTCAGCTTAAGGTACAAAGAGTGCTTGAGACGGCCATTTTCATCCCGGGACTCGAGGCAGAACTGCACAATTAATTTTCACTCAGTCTCTGTACCTTCACCCCCTCCTCTCCCCCCAAAAAGACTGCATGAAGGAAAATACCAAGGAAAGATTCAAGGGACTTGGAGGATTTCTGTGAGTGTCTCTGGCAAAGCCTTGGCTGGGCATTGTTGTGGTGGTGTAGTAGGTCACACACCGTTCCCTACGGGTGTCCCTCAGCGTCAGGGGTGTGTCGCCAGCTCAACAATATGGAAAACATGCGGAGCACACAGCTGTCGCGGCCAGCAGGACCTCCAGCCCATGCGCATCGGAGGTGAGCCATGGCGTAGCATCATCTCATCTGTCTGAGAGGTCTATCGCAGCAAGGATCCCTATCACAGCGGGGAAACACACGCAGGGCAGGAGAATCGGTGCGCCACATAGCCGCGCGATCTGCAGCACACTCGCATGCGGAAGGCGGATAGTGGCTGCCAAGTGATATGATCTGTGTGTGTGTGTGTGTGTGTGTGTGTGTAGACCTGGTATACTTTACATTATGGGGACCAAATGCCCAATTTTTTTGGTCCCCACAAAGGGAAATCCAATTTCATAAAAATCTGCAATTAAAAAAAACTAAAAATGCCAAAAACTTGTATTTTGTTTCTTACTTATTATGGTTAAGGTCAGGGCTGGGTAGGAGTTAAGGGCGTCATGTTGGGATTAGAGTTTTCCCCATAGAAATGAATGGAGAGTCCCCACAAAGATATAATTACAAACCTGTGTGTGGGTGTGTGTCGAGGGGGCAAGCGCCAAAGTGAACACATGACCTCCGAGAAAGGTCAGCTAGCCTCATCCAGTATCCGTGCCCAGCCCCGACAGACACCTACATCTGCTGGGGGCCGGGGTGGTGGGAGGGACACTTTTGAAGGACGGGCAAACGGTCAAGGACTCTCAGGGTATACAGATGGCACACTTTGCGATGGACATAACACACCTCACTGGCCTGAAACTGCGAGAGAGAGAGAGAGAGAGAGAGGCCAGACTCCAAGCTGGTTGCCAGCCGTGATGCAGTGCAGGTTACAACCATGGTAAACATTCAGCAAGTGAAAGTAGAAAAAAGTAGAAAACATAAGTCACACTAATCGTAAACAGATATTTAAGAATAGAAATGAGCGGAAGTTTCTGCTACGGGCAGTGCTTCTTTTTTTTCCCTCTTACTTCACTTCTCCCCCCCCCAACCCCCCAGGGTGATACAAGTCTTTACCTCACCAATGGGACTCTGAGCCCTCTGGCTTCTGGTCAGTCATTGGATGACGAAGCTCACTGCTCTCACTGCTACCCCTGGTTTCTAGACGTAAATCAATAAATGGCAGTATTGGTAGGTATGCAAAATGAGACACATAGCTGATGCAACTGGCCAGATATAGCGAGAGCTAAAGTCTTTTCTAATTCATTTGTCATGGAATACTATTACATTACAGCAGAGTGGTCATTGGTTTATAGGAAAATATCTTGAAGGGGAGCATAATCGGTCGTTTAATGAATTTTTTTCACTCTGCTAATATTCCATCTGTACAGTATTGATTTTCTTTCTCTCCATAATGTCTGTTTATCCAAACTGGTCACCCTGAACGCATTGAAACCATGTCGCAGAACCAATTTCATTTTTAGAATTGATTTTATTTGATCGCAAATAGTTTCACTTGCTTAACATTTTGATGGAAAACATTTGGATGTCCGTCCTGTGCTACACTGTAATGCTTGTCGTGATGAAAGTGAGCTATCAGTGATTTCACTAGTATAACATGCATCACTGGCAAAGAAGTCTTATCTGATAATTAGACATAATCCATATGGTACTTTACAAGCATATAAATAATTCATAGTATGGGAAGAACGCTAAAGGCTAACACCTGTATCACCCACTTAACCAATGTGTGTTTAATTGCCTGCGCAGAGCCTGTCTGGCTTGTGGACTGACAGGCAGCCCGTCTCAGTTTTACTAGTGTTTTATGGCCTGAAAGTCGTTTCTGGCTTTTTAAATCTAACAGTATTTAAACCACTCCGATGTCCTGATAGCACACTTAAAAGCACATTTAAAGCAGTGAATACAAACATTATATACCTGTAAGTCATAACACTCGAGATACAATGATAACAACTGCAATGTGTGCATGTAAACACAGCATTCTGGTTGATAGACAGAGAACTGGAAGCCCCTGGATGCTTGGTACACTGATCTGGAGTCAGTACTTGGCTTTGTACAGCACTGGATCACGTAAGACTGAGAAATGGGGAATTTTCCTGTTTCTGAGAAATAAAGAATTTTTTTTTTAGAACACAGAATAAGCTGAACACCTGTGCTAGATGCAAGTGCAGGGTCAGGACTGGTATTTCATCGACTTTCCTCACACCCAGCTTTATACCGGGGGGGGGGGGGGGGAGTTGTCCTGGTGTACAGGAACCATTCGGCTGCCATACAGAGGTGGGGTCAACCCTGTGTGCTGGCAGCCTCACATGTTCATGACTTATTTGAGTGTCACTCAACACTTGCCTCTCTCCCCAGACTGCCAGGCTCACAATAGCCTCACATGATTTGTCCTGCAAATAGCTACAACAAAATGAAAAGCCAAATGGAATTCAGAACTAAGGCAGCAGGGCAGGTGCAGAGGGCAACATCAGCAGCAGCATCTTTCTGATTCTCTCATGTAATTGATAGCAGCGGTTCCTGACTGGTTCAGCCTCATGACCCAGATTTTTCCTTGGTCATTAAGACCCAAATATTGAAATCTTTGAACCACATTTATTTAACAAAAAAAATCGTGAAGTAATAGTAAATAGAACATTGTTCAGTAACGGTGGCACAATGCCGTCATGCACTGTTGAAAACAAGTCCAGCAATTTTTAACTACACATTCTATGACCCAGTCGGTCCTGAGACCCACTTCCGAGTCGCAATCCACCAGATTAGGAAATTTACTATTTACTACGGTTTACTAAACATGTATTTTTTTGCCACCAAATAATCACTATGTCACTCTCCTTCTCTCAGAAAAAAACTTTTAAATTTCATACACAACATAGCTTAATTATTCAATGTCTCATAACGACACCACGACTGACGCGAAAAATATTCAAGGGGGACTCTCTAGAGAGAAAAGTCCTTAGTTCTCAGTTATAAATAACATCACAAAATAGTGGGAGGGGGGCCATAGCTCAGGTCTGTTTTTATTAGGGGGTCGCTGATTTAAGAATGCCTGAAAGCCGCTTTCTAAGGTAACTGAATAAGAAACCAGTCCATGGGCTCCAGAGATGTTCATGGCAATGAAAACAAACTTAGATCAGCGATGAGGTTCCCAGCATCTCTCTGCACAGTGCCACCTCCACAGTCAGCATGGACGTGATTATTAATGCCTCGTTGCACATAGACGCTACCCTCGAGCCGATCCCACGCAAATGAACCTCGCTCTGAACTTGGAGGCTCCCGGATCCCTGTTGGGGCGGGGCAGGGGAGTTCGGGACACCGCCGCGCCGGAGCGATTGGCGTGGGATTTACGTGCACGTTCCTGAGCTAATTAGTGGCGGTGATGGGCGCCGCCGCCGTGAGATCTCGATGGCAGAGCGGCCGCCTCCGTGCCAGCGGGATCCGTGCGGGTGAGGAGGCAGGATATATACGAAAACGAATGCGCCTCCTCACCCCCGTCCCCACTGTCAATGTGCGACTGTGGGGCCGTTCCCAGCCTGGCGGGACACCGAGGCAGTGCCGTGTACCCTGACAGATTAATCCTGACAGAGACCTACCCCCTCCTCCGCCCCCCCCCACCGGGGGTTACTCGACAGCTGCCATATTTAGCCAGAGGCTGCTGAGATTTACCTGCTAAGCACAACCTCCACAGGATGGCCTGCACCCATACCCCCCAGAGGGCTTCTCAGTTGGCACACATGCCCCAGCTACCCGCGACAGATACGGGGCTGGATCTGAGGCCAGTTTATGCTGGAGGCAAGTATCTAACACTGACCTGTTAAGTGATATTTCACCTGCTGCCCTTTACCTTGGTATTAGAGTAAAGTTTAGAGGTAGATTCAGCTGTACTTTTGGCAAATGCCTCTTGCTCTGGGACACACTATTCCTGTGTACATGGGGCACGGCTCAGGGTAGGTTACAGACTGGCCAGGGCATGGATACCAAGTCCCTAAACTAGGGACATTTCTTCCTGCTCGGGCGCAGAATTGGTGCGTCTGGCATCTGACAGAGCAGAACGCAGACGTCAGTGGCCAAGTGCGGAGGTCACGTGTCCCAGTCAGACGGGGACGGCATTTCCAGGGCCCACAGCCCGAGCACGTGCGAGACGGACGGCTGAGCATTCTGTCCTGTACTGGACCTGATAAGGACCAGGCCCGAGGGAAGGTGAGATACCGTCCATAAATCTCTGAGCTTAAAAGCACCATGTTCAGCACTGCAGTCTTCTGTACCCCAGGAATGACTCTTCACTGAAGAGGAACTGTCTGTCTGCGATATCTCAATACACCCCAGCATGTACAACTACAGTGTTGGGTGATGTAGCTTCACAAAAACTTCAAGTTTTCCAAACCTCACACAAAGTATTTGTACAAAATACTCAAAAACTATTAAAAAAAACTGGGATCTATTACTCATTAATGTGTTTTGGTAGAAATTAACCTTCCCCCAGAATGGATGTCGATCTGAAGACATTCCCTGATGTCAGATGACAAATTTCGGTCTTAACTATCCATGGCCAGTGCTGTCAGGAGAAGGTCCAAAAGCACTTTCCATTTGCTGGCCTGGTACTGTTGACCTGGAGCTCCTTGCCATAGTACATCCCCAGTCCTTCCCTCTGTCTCACAGACACCTAAACACACAAGCACCCACATCCTGTGCATGCAGTCCATTATTGCAGGATCCCAAGAGAGTTGTGCCTCTTTCCTGTCCCGTACTAAATTGCCACTGTGTGAAGGGTAGCAGCCCCTCCCAATGCATGGCAACCCCTTTAGCGTCCCAGCTCATGTCTACCTGATCTTGGGGAGGGACTCACAGGCTAAGGGGTCCTAATCAAGTCCACTATCATGCATGCCAGACTCGCACACAGTGTCAGCTTAAGTGTACCTAATTGGATGGTTCCGGAGAAAAGGGAAGATAGGTGTTTTGTTACATGTGCACCTTTATCGACCTCCTCCCAATTCAACCTGCCCAATTAGCGTGACAGACTACAATCAGATAATTATGAAGAGCTGTGGTTAGTACTGGACACAGGACACTAATGATGACACATAGCTCTTTAAATGCACAACAAAGCGGCCTATAGGCAGGGGAGGCCATGCAAACATGCCAGGGCTCTTCTCATACACTATGGCACACTGCCGTTACTGTTAGCATTACTGCTGTAATTACTGCTGGCGTTACTGCTGCTGCTGGTATTACTGCTAGCGTTCCTGTTGGCACTGCTAATGGTGTTACTGCTGCGATTACCGCTGTCATTACTACTGCTGTTACTGCTGACGTTACTGCTAGTGGTACTGCTGCAATTACTGCTGACGTTAGTACTGGGGCTACTGCTGCTGCTACTGCTGCTGGCATTACTGCTAGCATTTAGCTGCAATTACTGCTGGTGTTAATGCTGACGCTTCTGCTGCAATTACCGCTGCCTTTAGTGCTGCCGTTAGTGCTGGCACTACTCCTGGTGTTTCTGCTTCTTATACTACTGCACTGGAGTCCCCCAACAGGAAGTTTATGCACTGAAATGTGACATACCCCATCTGCCTTCTTTTTTTTGTACTTTATGGCTTGAAGACACTGTCCCCAAACCCACAGAAATTTAACAGAGCCACCTTTTCCCCATTGCTGGGGGGGGGGGGGGGACGACAAAATTTTTTTAAAGACCTCCACCGCTAGCTTCCCCACACTTCAGAACTTGGCCGCCTTTGGACAACAGTGCCTGAAACTCCAAACTGAGAACCTGAGCCAAGGCCAGTGAATTCCCCAGTTTTTCCCTCCAGGTGAACAAAGACATTCTCTCAGTCAGTAGTCAGACTCTGGACCCGTTGAAGCACCTTCCCAGAGACCCAACATTCTCCACTGAGTGTCTCGCTGTTGGAGTTGTCTGTCGTCAAGTGGCATAATCAGATGCTGTGAACATCTCAGAGCCCGATTCTCTGGAACGCGACTGGTTCAGATCTAGTCATCTTCATAATCTACCTTTCAGCTTTCATTATGGTGGTGGACTTGATGGTGAGGAGATTAGTGGCCCTTGACTGATAAACTGATAACTGCAAGAAAAAAACCAATCACTCTTAAAATAATACTTTGCATTCACAGGCTATTTGAGAATTGTGATTAATGGACTAGGGCATCACCAGATAAAATGGTAATTAAGGACTAATTATATGTTTAATAATGCCTGCTTAAAGCCATTTTCTCAGAGTAAGTGGATTCCCACTTTTTGTACTGAAAAATAATTAAGCTCTTTGTTAATCATTTTTGTATGGTTGGTTTAGTAATAATTAAAAATATATTAATAAGAGCATTGTCTGCAGCATCTAGCAGCAGAAAGCGCTGCGGTGAGCGGCTGGCAGCCAGAAGGTGTCGGGCTCTGGGCGTCAGGTGGGAATAGCCGGGAAGCGCATTTGATTGGGCTTTTCGGGTTCTGTAGCCCGCTCTGCGGTTACGGGAGGCGCGAGTGCCACCAAATTGGCTTTTCCGCTGAGCACGGATAATTGAAAACCCTCCAGAGATTAATGAGCAGGAATCACATGGAGTCCTAACACCTGACAAGCCCTAAACCCCTCTCCCCCCCCCCCCCCATGCCTTTTTCACATCTATAGCTGTAATAACCTGGTCACAATTTGACACGGATAGGATCTCCCTGGTAGGTCGACTGATTCATCCGAAGTGACATTTATTTTTAGGTATGATTAAGTACTAACAGCAGAGGTGGAAAGTTCAGGTCCAGAAAATACAAATCCACAACGAGATTTTGTTTCAACCAACCGGTCAAGTACTCTGTGAATGTGACTCTTTAATCTCAGCTGGTTGGTTGAAACAAAATCTTGGTCTGAATTTGTACTTTCTTGGACCCGAACTTTCCACTTCTGACACCACACTAAATCCCAGCTCAAGCACAGACAGAGCATGTGCCGTGGGTCCATGAGACTGACACAGCTCAAGGAGAACGACGCCGTATGGGCTTCCAGGCCCAATCAGATTCCCCACCATCTAGCCCAAGTCACGCAGCTACTTTCCATTGGTGCTTGTAACATGAATTGCTGTTGCTTAACTAACCATGTCCAGCTCATCGATTCCCCTGAGATCACTGCGTATTCGCAGTGTGTGGCTGCACATGCCACACGGCCTTATGTGCGCAGGGTTCTTTGTCCTCAGGGGGATGGATTGTTGATATCAGGTCGGTCCACAGAACAGCTGTCTGTTTATGTTTCCTAAGATTCGCAGCAAATACAGCGAGAGTTTTGTTATGAATATAGAGGCTCGCTGGGCAGATTAAAGCCTGCAGTTAAACTGTTTGACCTGCAGGGGTGCTGTCCATCAGTTTTACATGTACACATTGTAATCAAAAGGCGTGTAAACAGAACTCACTGTGTTTGAAAATTATTTATTTATCTTGGTTTTTTATGAGAATCAAAGTTTTATGTCCTTAGGAACTACTGGAAAAAACAAGGGCTGTTTTCTTGTACATTTCCCTTTTGACTCCCATGACGGAAAAGCAGCAGCCCCCCCCCCCCAGGGAGCACACCGCTTCCCATTATAGAAGGCAGGCGAGCTGCCTCAAATCTCTTCCTGGTGGGTTAACCCATTTTCAACACCCTCCAACCCCCTCCCACCTCATCCACATGGGTGCCCCCAGCCAGCTTTGCATGTGCAAAAGCAACATCCAGATTGCAAATCCGTGGTCCCCCCCGCTTTGCCAAACCCCTGTCATTTGCCGCTGATCAATTAAATAATGGTTTTGTGCAATTGGGCCTTCCCCTGTGTCGTCTTCCCATCTGCACCCTGGAGATAAACAAGATTCTCCAGCAGTATCTGCTGCTGATTCTTTTTTTGGGTGTTTCTCACATACGATGAGCTGCCAGGTTACAATTAGTCATGTTCTGCTCCACAATGTTCAATAGAATCAGGTGTTCTCATACTCGGCGAATTACTGATATTTCAAATGCAGCGAATCAAAAATACTGGATTTAGGAGTCTGCAAGACACACATCGCATCACAAATCCGGCCTGTGTGTGCTAACATGGCAGCGAGCCTAAACATGCACCACAGTGTGGGATACAGTGGAGCACGACAGCTGGAGAAGTATCCACGGGACGACATTCCCGCCATGGAAGTGCAAAAACACACTGTCCCACACTGATGCTTACTGTTATGTACCTTGTAAGTAATGGACCTTTTTAGGCAACATACAGAGGGGGGGGGGGGGGGCGGAGCTTGCCAACAAAGAGAGCTTTCACAAGACCTACAGCAAACTTGTGCTATATAATATTCCTGAAGACTAGCATTTCTGGTTACCTTAGTCTGCAAGACCCATCCCCTCAAAGCCAGCCAGGTTAATTAAGCAGGGCAATTCAATTACGTAATTGAAAATTGAGCACTGGAAGATCTCTCGCGTGCCCTGACATTTCCTATGTCTATTCAGCGGTGTCCCTCATACCTCCCCGACATCAGATCAGCACTAATTGAACTCTGTTCCATCATCCAAAGCCTGACTCACTTCTTCTAACAAGCAGTGTGCGATACACCCCATACCTGCAGATCTTTCAGTCCGCTACCATCCACGGGCACTACACAAAGTTACAAGAGTTTCAAAGCGGCTATTGTTAATTCTGTCCTTTCATCTGATATTACTCTTTCAGTACCCCATCCCCACCACCACGTCGCACACACACACACACACACACACACACACAGACACACACACAACAACAACAAAATTAGAGGCACACTTATGAATAATTAAATTGAGGAGCAGAGAGCCAATTTGGTCTGTCAGGGGATGAAAGGCAGCAACTTGCAAAGGGGAGCATTCACCTAGGAAACACAATGGCGTTAAAAGCGGACAAATCAAAACGTTTATGCAGACACGGGAGTTAATTCGTCCTCTGTGAGTATTGATGTTCCAGCTCTGCTTGAAGCGGGGGCGTCTCAGCCATGCTCGTTCAGAGTCCGTGCGAGACTGACTGTTAGTCAGAGAAGCCCAGGCAGAGCCAACCCCCCTTTTCCTCATGTTCTTCCATCTTCTCCTGCCTGTTTCCTTTTTTTTAATATATACTGGCAGTGGATCCGTACAGATGGGCCAGTGTCCTGGGGCCTGGCGCATGGCACTCCGCGGGCCTCTCCGGCCGCCGTCCACCGTCTGTTGACACCACCCGTGAGACCTCCCTGAGGCCGTGGCAACACGCTGCAAATAGACAGCACATGGCACTCCTGATTTCCGAGGTGCTCCAACACCACTCCATCACCAGGGTTACGCCGTTTGTGAATAACTGTAAACTCCCTGATGGCATGGTCAACGTTATCGTGCTTTCATTGGACAGTTCCAATAACAATCACAAATAAACAGACAATACATAGTAGTGGAAAATAGAAGGGTGTGTCTGGACTCTGCCTCTAACAGGGACGTGCCCTGAAGAGGACGTAGGGACTCTGTCCCTAAAGGGGACATCTGGACAGTGCCCTGAAGAGAACGTTGGGACTCTTTTCCCTTTGTGTGTACCTTATAAACAACCACGTGTTAAAGGGAATGGCATGTTAAACGGATATTTCCCATCCACCGGGCTGAAGTGTTTAGCAGCACGCCCACAGTGCCCTGGGATGGCGCCCTTCCCTTAGGACCTTCAGGCCCTCATCAGCCAATCAGATTTCCTTGATCTCTGATACCATTCCAGTTTCACAAAGAGATATTCCCAAGTCAAAAAGGAGATGAGATCTGAAAAGAATAAAGGGGATTCAGCTCGGGCATGACGCTAGAGGTCCCAACACAGAGGTGGTGACAAGTCGTTGGATGTCAATCAGACCGGGAAGCTTTGTGTTTTTACCTCTGAGCTGAGCACCCAGGGCTGGCTTTGTCTTTCTCTCTGCCATAATGACATGAGTCTGTCATGCTTGTTTAATGGACACACTGCAGCTTTGTTCGCTCAGGCCAGACACTCCACTGCATACCGTTTTGGCCACAGATATGACACACACACAGACACACACCTAAATGGTTGACTTCCATGCAACTGGAAAGAATACAAACCCACGGCGATAATGCTCTAGGGCACAAGTCCCTTTAGAGATGCAGAATTTCACCCCGGAAACAGAGAGGCCTCTTTCCAGAATGTTTATCTGGGACTTAAACTGTAATCGGATATTGAAGCAGCACCAGGCCGCAGCTGGACATCAAACAGTTTATATCTGTCAACTTTTTAACGTTCCCCTAAAACATAGCCGTACTTAGTCTCAGTTGGCAGGCACACAAAATGGATTAAAGTCCTGACTGCATTTTATTTATTTTTTTTCTATGCACTCCATAAAATAACTGCTTATATTCTGGATGAATGAACCTCAGGCACAGTGATGGGGGAAGTTCATACTTCATCACAGATACTTCCGCAGTTTGTAGGCTGAGAGCCACTCATAGTTTCTCAACACACAGATAAGCTCAGCAGTGACATGAAACACGTATGACCTCCAGACAAACACAGGTTTGTAGTTATATCTTTGTGGGGACTCTCCTTTAATTTCTTTAGGGAAAACTGTAAACCCAACATGACAACCTTAACCCCTACCCAGCCCTAACTTTAACCATCAGTAACCAAACAAGATACAAGACTTCTGGCATTTTTAGTTTTTTGATTGGATTCACAGATCTTTGTGGGGACCTGAAAAATGGTGCCCACAATGTCAAAAGATTTTTATTACATTGTGAGGGACATTTGGTCCAAACAATATAATATAAACATAGTCCCTGTGCTTAGAAGACCTAAGTTAGATTTGAATGTGCAGGAAAATGATACTGCAAAGATCTTTAATATATAAAGGGTCTTCTGTGAGGCTCCACAGGAAAATCGCTGAAGGAGAGAAGGAGAAGCTGGTCTTTGTGTGTTAGCCTGTGAATAAGACCCATAGACCCAGAGCAAATTATTTTTGGCTTGTTAATGGGTTCAGGGGAGTCCAGCTCAACAGTTCCTGAGAGTTCTTCACTTTCCAGGCTCTCCACCATGTTTAGCTTTATAAAAAAAAAGAAAGAATGAAAAACAAGTGCTGGCCAATCAGCTTCTGATTGGGGTAACTGCTCACAGTTTGGAAAGTTAGCAGCTGGCTTTGCTCTAATGGGCAGTAATGAGTGTGTGCGAGTGTGTGTGTGTGTGGTAAGTGATTAGCGTTAGCATAGCATGGGCAGCACAGCAGATTGTGGTGGAAGCACTACATCTTTTGGCAATTCCTTAATCACCAATTATCCTCTATACAGTCAGAAGACTTAAACCCTGGTCACTGGAGAATAGAAGCAGGGAAAAGTAAATAAAGCCAAGCATCTATGACAGCAATACTGGTCTTTGGGCTAGTGCTGTCAGCGATGACAGAGGACGTACGGGCTGGAACGGGGTTGCTCCCGTAGGTGATATTGAGAATGTTACTCTTTGAGGACAGCCATGTTCAAAGACACTGTATGACTGTGGTTCTTGTAGATTTTTGCAAGCCAAAGCTTGTTGGTTTCATAAGTTCACATAAAAATTACTGACTGCAGGCTCCCCTGAGTCCACGTAAATATTAGCCCTGTTCTGGAAGAATAATGAAGCATGATATAATTTTATGACAAAACTGGTTCGTGCCTGTGACAGATAGATAAGTTCAGAGCTTAAGGAGAACCAAGCGGGTTCCTTTCACCTTATGAGTGTCTAATTTGTGCCCTAAAACCTGTCAGCCTCTGGTTGACAGACACCACCAAAACATTCAGAAAACCAGGTGCTGAAAGAGGGGCTAAACTCTGCTCTGATTAGTGCTCAGTTTGACCAGCTTGCATGGGGGTCATAGAGGTGACCGCTCCAGCCCTGCTCTCACTTATTAAGCCAGTGATTAAATCCCAGCTGTGGGGCCTTGGGTGCGGACTGCTGCCCGACTTGTCACTGACTCTCCCACCTGCAGACCACCCCACCACATGACTAAAGACCCCAAAGATTATTTTCATCAAGCAGTAGAAGGCCAGGTGGTCCACCAAGGGGAGCTGAAGTCTGAGGCCTGGCTGCTATGAGTCTGCCCAGCTAAAGGGGCCTTACAATGTTCAGTCCTTTGGATTAATTAATTTGGATTAATAAATACAGAAAGTAAACAAGCATACAAGCTATCAGCTCGTATGTGAACTACAAATGCTATTGTAAAACTAGGTGTATACTACATGCCAAAAATTGCTACAAATGTCTATACATTAGTATTTTATAAATGTAGATCCTCCCTCAAGTTCTTACCTGAATGACAGGACTAGTTTAATAAATGCCAGTGTGTTTTCATACATACTGCAGGTGTTGTGAGAGAAAAGGGGCCAGAGAGCATTCAGCCGGACGTACGTCCCTGGGCAGTGACAGAAACATGCTGCTTCCCCCAGTGTTTCTCCTGAGAGCTCAGTCTCCTCTCCACCAGCTTTGTTGTGGATATTGCGTTTCAGCTGTGCCCCTGGGATTGCACTGGATTTTTTCCGGGCCTCGGCCGAGCTGTCGGAGTGCGAGGGAACGTGCTGCTGCGCTCTCCACTGCATAGTTTTCGGAAGCGATTAGTCTCCAAACATGTTCTCACACACCCTGACTGAAATCCTCTGCAAAAAACATTACATAAAGACATCTAGGAAACATTTCATCATCGACAGTCCATTACCAGTGTCTTACTCCAGCTGTAGAAATGCAAATATTTAATTACATATGCAAAATATATGCTTGCAAAAAATAAAATAAGCCCCAACATCACCTAAAATATTTTTTCAGTGAATGGTGTAAATTTGAAGGGAGGTTTGGCTGTTTACTGGGGCTTTTATTTAATTGCCTGCAGGAAGGTGGCCCCCCCATAGTGATAATCACCCCCCCCCCCCCCCCCAACCCCCTTTACCCAGCCACCCTCGCATTCCATTTTTTTCTGATTGGAGAGGGAAAAGGGGGCTTTGACAGCTTCTGGCCCTGGCCCCCACCCCACCGGGGGCCTGTACCAACCATTCAGACGCTGTCCTCTCTGGCTGAAGCCGGCTTTGGGGGCCCAGGCTGGGCATGAACTGAACTGGGGTTAGAGAAGGCAAAATGGAAGACGACACAAAAGGGCACCATTGCCACAGGGCGCCTGACGCTGCAGCCGGGAGTCTTTGTCACGACGCTAAGATCAATGCAGTCCCACTGAGAAAGGCACATTGTACTCCATGAAAAGCATCATGCAAAGCCAGTTAATAAAAATGCCAATAAAGCTTTTAATCCATTGTACCAATTGTTCCCTTTACTACAGCAATAAAAAATAATAAAAACACATTTTTAACAGCAACACGGAGCAGCATCCAGTGCTGGGAGTTCAAAGCTCCCATGTTTAAACTCCACAGAAAATGCCTGCACGTGTCCGAGACAGATGATCAATGAGGCACACTTTAGAAATCAAATTACCTCAGGAGTCAAGAAGGAAATTACTTTAAATGCCCTTTTAATGTACGTCAGACCTCCCTGTGCAATAGCACAAACCTAATGTGCTTCAAAGCTTTGCTGAAGCTGGCTGATATAACTCAATATAGTTCTCAAATGGATGGTAGATTCAGCAGAGCACGTGGGTTCGGGGTGTAAATGGAGCCCTCGGACAGCACGCTAGATTTTACGGGAGAGCTCAGAAACACGGTAAAAGACTAGAGAGTTGATTGCATAGTGACCCTTGGTGTTAGCATTTACTGACACTACTTTCTTTGGCTCTGTTCCCCAGACCTGTCCTGGACTTGTGGTGCACAGAGACTGTGCTGCCATCGTTAGCTGCGCACAGAGACTGTGCTGCCATCGTTAGCTGCGCACAGAGACTGTGCTGCCATCTTTAGCTGCGCACAGAGACTGTGCTGCCATCGTTAGCTGCGCACAGAGACTGTGCTGCCATCGTTAGCTGCGCACAGAGACTGGGCTGCTATCTTTTGCCGTGAGGCCACTTGTCTGATTAGGCTGGAAATGACGTCTCCCAATCACTCTTCCACATATTTCATATATATGGAATAAAATCCTAGTTTGGGGCCTTAGAGTAAAACAACAGGCTGATGGAAAGTAGGGAAATGCTATTAAAGCAAGTTAATATGTGGATTCCTATCCAATGGGGGAAAAAACCAGTCATTAAAAACCCATGTTGATGCCTGAAAAAGACACATTTTTTCTAACCATAATCCTAGCTTCAGTTCGCTAACCCTAATTTGAGGCCTTGGGGTGATATATCAGGTTGTTGGACAGTAGCAAATATGCTACTAAAGTATGCTAATCTATGGTTTCCTATCCTATGGGGAAGCAGAACTGTCATAAAAACACAATCTCATTTCTAAAAATCCCATAATTTTTCTAACTCCAACCCTAGCCTCAGTTTGCTAAGCCTAACCCTAATTTGGGGCCTTAGGGTGAAACATTAGGCTGTTGGGAAGTAGGAAATATGCTACTAAAGCATGCTAATCTGTGGTTTCCTATTCTATGGGGGACAAAACCAGTCATAAAAACCCATGTTGATGCCAGAAAATGACATTTTTTCAAACCCTAACCCTAGCCTCAGTTCGCTAACCCTAATTTGAGGCCTTAGGGTGATACATCAAGTTGTTGGACAGTAGCAAATATGCTACTAAAGTATTCTAATCTATGGTTTCCTATCCTATGGGGAAGCAAAACTGTCATAAAAACACAATCTCATTTCTAAAAATCCCATAATTTTTCTAACTCTAACCCTAGCCTCAGTTTGCTAAGCCTAACCCTAATTTGGGGCCTTAGGGTGAAACATTAGGCTGTTGGGAAGTAGGAAATATGCTACTAAAGCATGCTAATCTGTGGTTTCCTATTCTATGGGGAAGCAGAACTATCATAAAAACACAATTTCATGTCTGAAAATGCCATAGTTTTTCAAAGCCTAACCCTAGCCTCAGTTTGCTAACCCTAATTTGGGGCCTTAGGGTGATACATCAGGTTGTTGGACAGTAGAAAATATGCTACTAAAGTATGCTAATCTGTGGTTTTCTGTCCTATGGGGAAGCAGAACTGTCCTAAAAACACAATCTCATGTCATGTTTTCTAACCCTAACCCTAGCCTCAGTTTTCTAACCCTAACCCTAATTTGGGGCCTTTGTATGATTGTCAAGTTATGGTAGATTTCAACAGCTCAGCTTTTGCCCAAACTTGAAAACGGCCAGTTCTAGACTGAAGGATGCAAAGGACAACTCAATTATCATCTTCTGTATTTAGAAGCAAGATTAGTTCAAAATCCATTTATGTTGATAACCTTTAAGGATAAACAACAGAAAACATTGCTTAATAGGTAGAATCTACGAAAAAACTAAACATTTATATAAACAGTAGACTCAAACTTAAACATAAACCATAGTTTTTTTTCCCACATCCATAAACTATAGCTTCTAAACATAAACGTGCATACAGGAAATGATGTCTCCCAATCGCTCTTCCACAAATACCATATTTACTATCCTGGGGAAACGTGGATACAGGAAATGAGATGCCTCAATCGCTCTTCCATATGCACCATATATACAGCCCAAATGAAGCAATCATACAGGAAATGAGATCTCCCAATCACTCTTCCACATATACCATATATACCATTCAGGGAAAATGCCCATTCAGTACAATCTTCATGGAAGACTTGAACCAGTGTAGATCACAACTTCATAATCTCCAATGAAAGCAGTAAGAGGCTTTGGGCCTGTAGGCATGGGAGATAACTGTCTCGATATTCTGGCAGGTTGGGAGTAAGCACACTGCAGCGTTTGTTTGACTAACTGCAGCTCACAGGCTACGTGTTACGGAGGGCAATGGGCTCCACATATAAAACCACAAAGACTGGCTTCCCAGTGTGCATTTAATCAGTGTCTTTCCCTTCAATTCATGTTTGTAATACCTCATAATTGGTCTGTATTGTGCAGCCCTAACACCATATCCCAATATTTTTAGGCAGAATAGCAATACATGATTTTATATTAATATATACATATATTTTATAGCAGCTACTGTGACTATCACAGATACTTGATTAAAACAAAATGTGGTCAAAATACAGGGTTTCCTTCCCTGTTTGCAAATATACAACTACAACAGTTCAGCATATATATTTTCATTATTTCAAACAGAACTCTCAAAACAAAGACAAAAATAAATGATGCCCCCATCAGTGTTGCATGGGTGAAATAAAGCAGCTACAACATACTTTCATCACTCCACAATGTCCACCAATGGACTTTTCCTTCTCAGTTTAGCACACTGCTCTCAAAAAAAGGCAAATGTTTAAAACCTATTTGGCAAATGGCTCTAAAAACAAGCCTGATAAGCTATGAAAGTGCATTTAATAACTGGATAGAGCTTCCTGTTAGCTCTTAACAAAACAAATATTGCAAATTACGATATTTTTAACCTGTTGTGATGTTTACGTCCTGGAAGGAATACTATTAGTATCTATTAAATATCTTTAATACAGCCCTAGTTTTATTGCACAATAAAAGTGTGAAAACAAATGGTATCATATCATGTTATATCTCATTTTGAATACATACTGATATACCGTAAACATTTCATATACCGTCCAGCAATTTATCATAAATTAAAACAAAAAAAAAAACACAATAAGGACAGGAGTGCACTTTCAAGTAATTTAACAGGAACACAGAAACCATAGATGGGCGAGCTTTTAACAGTCAAAGCTACAAGATCGACTGAATCACAATTAACAGCACTTACAAGCCGGTTATGTGTGTTGAAGAAGAGGGTTACAATTCTGATATTGGTTTCCTCACTGGACAGTAAATAAGTGATTCGAGTGATGAAAGGCCTTTTCGTCATATAAATAAACCTCAGTAGAGGCCTGACGTGAGGAGGATCCCCACGACGACGTAAACACGCCGCCACTCCCGACATACGCTGTTGACTTGAGTGTTTTTCATCCTACATGGATGCGTAATTCCGGAAACGCTAATCTCAGGCCGTTTAACCTCACAGGACTGCGTGATCGATATGGAGCGCGCCAGCCGCCCCTGGGCCTCGGCATGCCCTGAGCGTCAGAGGTCAGGCCTGGCTTGGCACTCTAATGGAACCTGATGTATGGGATGGTGGCCCGTGGCTTGACTCGGCTGCTGCGATTCCCATGGGACACCCCTCGAGGAGGGCTCATCAGCTAAGTGTCACAGTGGCATGTTACAGCACGACTCGTCAGGAGCACGCCTCCCCCGTCTGCACACCCACGTGGGCTCTCGGCCTTGTCCTATGCCTTGTGCTGGCCCGGAGATTTATACCCTCCCAGTTAACATCCCCAAGTGCCTACACGGGCACTCCAAAATGTCTGGTAGCCAGCATTTCATGGATTCAGTTGTTCACCGTTTAATTATTTTATGGCCACTGAGAAAATCACACACCAGCAGTAATGGCATGCAGGAAGCTGCTGTCTGTGACGCATTCCCGTAATGGAGTGTGGTGCTATAACAAATACCATATTAATTTTGCTGCTACTGACTGCTTTATTTAGTACCAGAGAAATGGTGTGGGTGAAACAGTGAGAATCGAAAAGCAGCTACATCTGATCCTACTTTCTTTCTAAAGCAGCATTTCCCAATCCAGTCCTTGGGTACTGCCAGACATGCCATGTTTTTGCTCCCACCCATCTCCTGTTAGGGATCTAGGAGGGAGCAAAAACGTGGACCGGCTTTAGGTCCCCAAGGACTGGATTGGGAAACACCGATGTAAGGCACTCCAAAGGTCCCCCATACTTAAAGGAGCTTCATTTAATGCTTTGCAAATTCTGACATAGTTACTTCCCCAATTCTTATCTAAGGGGTGCTTTGGAATAACATTCAAGGAAAGGAAGAGTAGGAAGGCTTAGCGAGTGCAAGGCTCAGCACCGAGAAGGTCACTTTTGCAAATTGGGTTCAGTAATCTCCAGGCACATTGCTGACCCTCTGGGGGCTGACTCCAATACAGCAGATTAAAGCCAATCACGTGCGTGGAGATTAGTCAGCAGTGAAATTTTGGTAAACTGATAAAGAGAGGTTGTACTTGGTCTCCTTTAATAAGACTTGTTAAGCTTAAAAATTGTTCTGGGCGGAGAAGGGATCATGATGCTCAGATCAGTTTTTACTGCATTACTGAGCAACTATTTTTTGGTTGTGTTTTCATTCTTTTTTTGTTTTATGTAAGATGGTTGACACCATGTTCTAGGATGGCTTCTTTTAACCAACAGGAACAGACGGTACCAATCAAATCCCAGGTTTTGAAACAGGCCACTCGCAAGACACAACTCATGTTCAGCACCGTGTTCTTGTGTGAGACAGTGGCCATATCCTACCTACTCAAAACCCAGTTACAAAAAATAAAATCAGGAAAAAACCGGTTCCAGGGTGCCCATAAGCTACAGCAAGAAGTAAAATTATCTTGTGACCAGAAGCTGGCGAGTTCAAGAAGCAGTGGTCGACTTGTGTTATTTGGTAAATATTGAGCTGCATAATAAATTAGGTGTGATTTGTGTGAGCTCTGTAACATATGGAGTATAAAAGCTTTCTCTAAATACATAAATTAGTTCAACTATTAAAGACCCTATGAACTGAGTCATATGTGACTCAACTCTTGGACAATATTCTCCAAATTGGTCACCATCTCTCGGCCTTTTCAGCAAAACAAAAGACAGCAGGAAAATTGAGCCTATAGCACAGAGCAATTCTAAGTACCTAGTCCTTAGTGATAGTGTGCAAAGAAAAATCAAGCCACCATGTCTTGTGAAAAGCCAGAAAACCTCATTCCAGGGAAGGCCGACAGGCTAAACAGGCATGTTAATTAGGTACTTTGTTCTCTAAATAAGGTCATCTAAATTTCATCAACAGCTTTGGTGAACTTCCATATTCCGTATGGCAGCCTTTGTGTGTGGTTCCACTCCTCTGTAATGATGCTCATCAAAGATTTAGACTCCATACAAGGATCAGTGGCTGCTTTTTGTCCCCCTTTAACAGTCATGGCATGCATGGTCAGTGGTGTGTGCTGGAGAGTGCTGTCCCGCTGGACGAGCAGGCCAGTTCACTGCTTCAGTCTTTATTCACCAGTACAGTCGGCATACTGGTCAACACAATGGACCGTTAATTCCAGGTCCAAGACCAAGTTTCCATAGGAAAATAAATCACCTTGATTTTTCCCAGCATGTAAAAGTTTAACAAAGAAATGTAAATAGCAGTGTCTGCTTAACAAGGAAGCAGCCACTCATAAAATTCATTGTCATCCCAGCAATTCCAGCTTCACAAAATACATAAAGTTTACACAAGCCAATCAAGCAGGAGCGTATTGTTAACATTTCATATAATTGTGGTAATGTGGCAGAAAACAATTTCCTTGTTTCCAATCAGCCACCCCAGATGTACATTTGATTAGTTTGATTGAAAAACAAGTTAGATTATCGCCATGTAAAGATCTTTTTTTTTATCATGTGGTTGCTGTAAATAATGACAGAATGACTTTTTAAGATACTCATGGGAAATCTGCTACACTCTCTCTCTCTCTTTCTCACACACACATTCAGTGTTTCATCTAGCCCAGATTCAGGTAGCTTGTCAGCCACATTAACCAGGGGCTGATAGGCAGCACCGAAAGGTCCAGTGCGAAGACTATGGGCCACTACCCTTTAAAGCTCTCAGATCTCATCACATCTGTTGATTGACGATATCTGTAGAGGCTAGAACCAGCCTCTCAGTGTGTGTGTGTGTGTGTTACAAAGTATAATTCCATGTCAACAGGAAGTCCAACTGAGCAACCTTACACTGTTCAATGACATGGGACATACACTCCTGAAAGCCGTTTCAGTCTACCACAGGGTCCAGTTACCTCCTGTGTGTGTGTGTGTGTGTGTGTGTGTATATATATATATACGTGTGTCTATGAAGGCCGGCGAAGAAGATCAAATTCACTGCTTGACTGCTCTGGCCTATTAGCTGCAGTTGCAATGAGAATGAGCTGTCATGAATTCAACATGGTTTTCTGTAGGATTTCATTAACTGGGTGGCTAAATAAATCATTAAAACAAGCTTTTGCCCAGACTGGAAATGATGTCTTGTTGCTCAAATAAATACCCCGACCGCCAGAATATGCTTAGTGCTGATTGCAAGACAGGAGGAGTGTCTAAGAGGGCAGACGGCTAATTTGGAAATCCACTCGACTCCAAAACAGCTTCCACACTTCTATTTCATTAAATAAAAAAACCAAGAGAAGACTTATGGCAGATGTGCACACTGAGTAAGGGTAAATTAATGTTTGTGAGTCTGCATGCAGACCTATCAGGTATGACATCATAATTGCCCTGACATCACAGCAGCAGACCTCCAGCCGGACTGAATTGCATTATAGATCTCCTGTCGTCAGTGACAATTCCATCAGCAGCCTCGAGCTTGGACCACAGAAGGCCTCTGTCTCGAACTGTCAGAATTCCTGCTGTTTCCATCGACTAAGGTTGAAGTACTTCCATACGTTCTCTGGGCTGTCTCGCAACTAACCATGACGTGTGACAGATGCAGGTTGGAGGTAGTGTCAGACTACAAGCACCTACTCCCTCAGAGTACTCCTAAAGTGGTGTCTCGTTCTGGGCCCCGTGTCACAGGGCGGTGATGTGGTTCTAGCTGTAACCATGTAGGACAGTGTTTCCCAATCCGGTCCTCGGGGAGTCACAGACGGTCCACATTTTCGTTCCCTCCCAACTCCCACAGCAAACACGTGGACATCCTGGGAGGAAGCAAAAATTGGGACTTTCTGGCAGGGAGCTGGGAGGGAGCAAAAATGTGAACTGTCTGTGGGTTCCTGAAGAAGGGGTTGGGAAACATTGACGTATGAAATAACCGATTTCCCTAATCTCCATCCGCGTCAGAGTCCTCATCATCTAACACTCTCTCTCCTTATGATGAAAACGCCATGCTGGCTTGCAGAGCCTTGACGTTAGCCGCCGCCAGCCGGAAAGAAATGACACTTTTTATATTAGGCTGCCAGAGCTTTCGGAACTGTTTCTGAACAAATTAAAATTTCCTCACAGCCACGTCAAAGAAGGCTGACGCGTGCGTAACAGGTCACAGAATAGCCCACAGCGACCCTGAGGAGCAGCACGCAGCACTATTACACACACAGAGGAATATTTGTTTGCCTGATTATCTTTAAAGCATGAATGTCCCAGCGGCTGATGAGCTAAAGAATCTGCACATCACTGAAAGTGAAGAGCAGCGGCATAAAGAACCAACGGAAAGCAGCGCTCACTCCCCGCGTTCCCTTGGGCCACTCGCTTTATTACACCTCTCATTTTCACCAACATAAATAATTCATTATCAATCATTTGTTTTACGTTATAAACTTCTAAAGATTGCCTATCGCCTCCATGAGTTAAACGTTAATTAGATTTTACGTGGCCTTTTCCCCGGCACGGCCAGAACGTACACTTGGCTGGATTCAGACTGAAAGTAAATAAACCAGGCGGCCAGCATGAATGTTGTTTACGCAGACTTTTTTCTGTTTTCTTTTTTTTTTTGACCCAGTGGTTCTGGTGGTAAGCAAAACCCCCGCTGGGATTTCCCCAGTGGAATTTGGGTGGCCGGGATTAGCGTGGTGGTCACAGCCCAGCCAGCTCCACACGTGGGCAAATGACAGCGAGGGGGAAGTTACTGGTTCTGGCTGGGGTACTGCTGTATTACCTTTCGGGGCTATTGGGTTTCCTTTTACAGTCCGAAGACACACTTTTCGGTTTAACTGGTAGCTCAAAATCGCCATCAGTGTGGAACTGTAACTGTAACTGCATCTTTTGATATGAACATTGTATCTTTTCTAGCTCACTTTATATTGCCCACATTTCATTATCCATTTATTAGTATTTGCATAGACTGTGCCTTCTCTAAACCTACTTGCACTGCTAATCTAACAGATTATCACTTTATATGGCTAGAGATTCATGCAAATTATGTTCTTTCTCAGCCATGCTTGTCCTAGGATTTGATCCAGCAGCTTAATGCTGAACGTTTAAGATTCCAAACCAGGCCTCCTCAGTACTGCGGCAACCTTAGGGGAGCAGAAGCACAAGTCAGCATTGCCCTTTTCTCCTTGGCTTGCAAACCACACCAGGTCAATATCACGGCTGTTAAGTGAATTACAACATCTTGTAGACACAGTGTTTTATCGAATGGCACAGTAACGGAACGGGTGATGAATCAGGGCTGAGGGAGACTGGGGGCACTCAGGAGGAGCGCAGCACACCTTGGCATGATGTCAAATGGGCAAATTATCTAAACAGAGGCGGCAGCGATCTCCTGGTGAACCGATGCAGGCCTGCCCTGTCTGCTCTACGCAGCGACTCCACCGATATCCGAAGCACGCTGATCATTTCTTATTCAGAATCCCTCTTGCTGAGAACAGACACAAATAAATAATGAAACTAATTAGCCACAGATTCTTTATTAAAGATTTCTTATTAAAGTGCGGTTTTGAAATTGTACATATATATATACACACACACACACACATACATATTATATACACACACATACATATTTTTTATATATATATACATATACACACACACATATATATATATATATATATATATATACACACACACATATATATATATATATATATATATATACACACACACATATATATATATATATACACACACACACACACACACACACACACACACACACACATATATATATATATATATATTTATATATTTATTTATATATATTTATATATATATATATATATATATATATATATATATATATATATATATATAAAATCAGCCAGATCTGGGAGTGGAAAAAATTGATAAGCATGGAAAATTTCAATTATTTTCATGCATATCTAACAGAAAGAACAGAAAGTTTAAAATCCAAACAGGATTAAGAGAGGAGTACCGTGCCATAAAATAAGATACCCTTTCCACAAAAAAACTGAGAAAAACAACTGTTCTTACTTGAATTTAAATTGTACAGATAAGTAACTGTAAAGATAAAGCAAGCACACAGTTTGGGTGACAGAATCATAAGCTGGGATAACTCTGTGACTCCCTTGCAGAGGGAAGTAAATAGTGCAGCAAGTGTCCCCGCAGCTGTGAAGTAATTCTGATTCCCGACGGCTAATGCTAATAACGAGGGAGAGCAAGACGATCCTTCAGCAGAGAGCAGTTAGAGGACCTGGGATTACAATCTGCCCGCATGTGCAATCAGCAGTAGTGCTGACCATAATGCCACCCCCTCCCCCCGGCCCCCACACCCGTCACCCAAAGCCATCCCTGCCAGACAGCCTGGAGAAAAACACTACAGGCACACATCAGGCCTGCATATAGCCTTTTGTGTGGGCGGGTTCAGCCAGGAACTTCCTTTTTACCTTATGCCTATTGTTGTCGGCGGAATACTACAGCCGCAGGCCGTACTATCTACGGCGAGTGAGCTGCAGGCGGGGATGGGGGGGGGGGGGGGACGTTTACTCATGCCCCTCGTGAGTACAAATCACTCAATGCACATCAGACTGCTCTCGTCAAGTTCATCTAAAGGTTGGGAATGTCGCTCATCGGATGGCACTACGGTTCCCGGGAAGCCGCTGTAGATCCGCGATGACACAGCACATCCGCGACCCCGCCGCCTCAAAGCCCATCAAAGTGACACGGCATCGCGCCCCATTCACTCCATTACAGGGTGCTGTGGCCGCGGTTCCAGCATCTCAGTCACTCTCTGATGGCAGCAAGCAGAGCTCCAGCAGGAATAAATGAACGGCACAGTGTACAATAACCAGGTTTCAGCATTTTCAAATGATCTCAGCGTAGCTGCAAATCACCTCCATCACATCATATTGATTGGAAGTTTACTTCTCTCTTTCTCAGTGGAAGGAGCGGCATACCAACACATGAAAGCAGGAGGAATCAATCAAACTGGCAAACAGAAGCAGACTGACAGGGCCCATGATTGGATTCTATTATATTTGTCATTTAGCTGAATACTGTCACATCTAACAGCTAAATAAAACTCTAACGGCCTCGCCTGCTCTTGACGTTGTTTTTGTTAGATATTCACATTAAAGGTGTGTCATCTGTTATCTGGGTAATGTTAATAGTTCGAGATGCAGCGGTAATGCATCGGTTTATCGTTCGGGTATGACTCCAACATGCCTCATACCATTGCAGGTAGGCAGTCACGAGGGACAGATAATAGGCATCAGTCCAAGAGAATATTCTTAAAAATCACCCCTGGCAGCCATTAGTGAGAGCCGTGCTGGGTGTCGTGCGACCATATCCGTCCTGTAAGGCCCAAGCATGCCGTATTCCCCAATTTGCCCTAAGGCCCCTATAAATCAAGTCTATGCGTTGTCAAGTACACGTGTAATTCAATTTCCCATTTTGTCCAAGCGAGCCCTCCCTCATGTAATCCCAACACAACGTGGCAAGTGACGGGAGCAGCAGACCATGGAGGAAAGTTGATGGATGTGGTCCCTCTGCATGGGGGGGTTGAGGATAGGGGGGGTCAGGGTCCTATGGATGTGGTCTGTTGAGATCCCAGTGAGAAACGAAGCAGCTGAGACACTGGGCAGCGTAGCATTACTTCCTTAAACAGGATGCCCCCTGGCTGCCCCCCCCCCCCCCCATGTCTCCATGCTGCTATTAGCGGAGGTTTCTCTTGTTAATGACCTGACAGTGTTCTTCTCCTGCAGACTGCGAGAAGCAGGTGCGTGGTGTTTCCAGCTCACAGCGTGTCACCCGGCAGGCTGCGTGCACTGTGTAAGGAGATGCAGGCATCCGGCTGAACTTTGACCCTAAGGTGCTGGACATGTTTTTAGTTCATGAATGTGAGGATGAGAAGGCAATGGATGTGGCCAGAGTCAGATGTTGGGTTTCTAAAAAAATGTCTAAAGTAATTTTTTGTGCATCATTTTTCTGCTACCCTGTAGACATTAGCTATTGTTCATATGTCCTTTTCCAAGCTTTCCATCCATCACAACAGCTTCTTAACTTTCGTGTTTTTTTGTGTGGTGTGTGACTCCTTATCCAGTCACCATTACGATGCCTGCTTCTGGTCACTGCCCCAACCAGAGGGATTCTCTCAATAAGCTGACATCTTTAAGCATGGCACGGCTCCCTCTTCCCAGACCACATCTCGTTAGCTGAGAATTCCTGCACTATTCCCACGCTTTCTCCGCAATCTGCCATCTTTGTTGTCCCTCCGGATCAGACCTGACGGTAACTGCAGTTGATCAGACAAGCCTGTTTTTTATTTTTGTTCTTTCACGTGTCCTGGACACTCGTGTTTCTCTTGGAAAGCCGAGCACCTGAGCACCAGCAGACCTGTCTGGGTCGTATCCTGAGATCAGTAAAAGCGGATTCATCCCGAGAGGCATGCACCTGCTTTGACACCTGACCTCTCTGAGCCAGGGGTCACCCACACAGAAGGCAGGGAGAAGGTCAGCTGGGAGGTAACGCTAAAGTAAGGCGTGTCCCACTTCCTTTAAGAGATCATATTAATGGAATACATAGATATACTGGGAACCTGCAGCAGCATTGCTGGCTTAGCTATTAGCCTGAAAAGCTAACGCTATACCTCTGTGAATAGCACCAGACCTTCGCCAGCTCTAATTAGCCCCTATCACTGGCCAAATTATTTGACTATCATGAATACATAAACCTTGATTGATCGCATATAAATCATCAGTACTCAGTCTGCAGATTCATTAAGTGCTGCTTTTATTAATGAACTTCAAATTGGGCAACTAATACTGGAAAAACCCGTCCACACACAGAGCACTTTCTCAGAACACAGTGCAACCAGAGACACCGAAGGCCAAGGCTCTGGGCGCGGCTTTCGTTTCTCTCCCTGTTTTGTGGTTCATTTCTTTTTATTGCAAACGGTTGTGGCATGCTGTACAATTACGCAAACAGCACAGATTTACAATGTAACTATTTATCAACCCTTTGACAGCTCCTCTTATCCACAAGTATAAGACTTAATGCAGGCAGTAAACGTAGATTTCAGGCATGAGTCAGACCTCGACATTGTTTGGGTTCACCATTCGGACTCCTGTTGTATTTATGAAGCAAACGAGGCACTTGAGGCAGGACCCAGATGATTCTACTTTTGTATTAATCTCTCAGGCAAACCGCTGGAGGGCAGGGGGGTGTTATTTAATTAAACCACTGATAAATACGGGTGAACTGAGCAACTTGGGCAGAACTAGTGTGGTGGAGTCACGTTCCATTAATGGTATTCTTCTTCCTCCTTTTCCAAGTCCCTTTCTCCTCGGCACTCTTATCTACATGGAAAAAGCAGTTTCCTTGGGGCGGGGGGGGGGTCGGTAATGTCAAGAATATGTCACTGTGCAGTGACGTGTTTCGGATGGGAGCCCTGTTTTGTGAGCTCCAACAGATCCATCTGTCTGGTTTTTGCTAATCACTCAGCGCCTGAGATGAGAAGAGGCAGGAAAGGACTCCAGGTGTGACTTGACGGCCTTCGTCACTAACACAGGTCTGAGACACAGTTTATCGTAGCGTTTTTGGGAACCAGCCAGGTGGACGATTGTGTGCGGAAGCTGCAAGGTGTCTGATGGAGACAGCATGTCCCTTTGCAGACCGGCTGATATACTCGCAGCCCTCGCACAGCAATCAGCAGGCTAATACCAAGCTCTCGAAGGTGACAACTACACCAGTACCAGGGCTGTGGGGAGGTTTACATGCCCTGTCAATCGATCACTACGCTCTTCCCATTGGCTTAAATCATTTTGCGATTGACAACATACTGACTGCCTCATTCCTCCTAGGAAAGCCTACGTTAAACACTATGTAGGGTAGTTCATCCTAGTTCATTTTGCTGTATCACGGAGAGTGATTCTGGCACAGAACCACCTGCTCCTGTGAAGCTGCAATAACACCTTTGCTTTTTACTGAGCTTTAGGAAGTGGGGCTTGGCAGGACGTTACAGCTTGCATATGGCAACATTTCTTGCCAATGTCAGAATGTAAACATGAGCCTCCTCTTGTCTGTCTCCCCTTATGTGAATGGCATTTGGAGCATCTTCACTGTGCCTCCGTATCAGTACGACAGCAATATGTAATTCTGTGAATGTACTAATAATATCCTTCCATCCCCCGCATTTAATATGCACAGAAAGTTAAAGACGCATTTTAACCTGAAACACCCTCATGGTTCATGAACACACGCAGGCAGAACCTTTCCAATAAACAAAGGCATCCAGAATTGTGTCCCACGTCATTATAATGAAATACATCATTATAACAATTCTAGTATAAAACTTGCTGGTGCCCATATACACATAGGTTCTGGTCGCTCATTAACCCAAACGAGCCTGCCAGACTGTTTTCCTTTTGGCTGCATTCCACAACAGTTGCCATAAATATGCCTGACTGTCCCATGAGCTAACAGGAACGTTAGCGGATGCTAACAGTAAGAGGATGGGGAATGACCAGAGCGGTGTGCAGGAGTTATCGCGGCTGTCACAGCTAAGCGATTTCTCTAGTCCAGTTTACCCCATTAATGAACCCCAAATGCTGGCATCAGTCTTTGGTAACAGCAGTCTAAATGTTAGAACATAAAAACATAAGAAATTTCCAAATGAGAGAAGGCCATTCAGCCCATCAAGCTCGTTTGGGGAGAACTTAACTAACAGCTCAGAGTTCATTAAGAAAAACGGCTGGAGGCTTCACACGTCACAATGTAGTCTATCCAAGACCGGTCTCCGCTCCACTTTGTTTTGCAGATACTGTATGCATCTTCCAACTGCTTTTCTACTATTGAGTCTCATGGAGCCTGGAGTCTATCCCAGTACATAGGGCACAAGGCAGGGAGACACTGTGACGAGATGCCAGTGCATAACACGTACACACACATTCTCTCTCACCTGCTGTGGGAAACCTGGAGATGCCAATTCACCTAATTGCATATCTTTACACTGCGGCAGGAAATAAATACAGTACAGGAAAAACATGCAAGCATTCTGACACGGAGCAGAGGTGGGATCCAGAGCCCCAGGACTGGTGCCGTGGGGTGACCACTGCTACCCACTGAGCCATTATGCTGAGCTGTAGGTAACGCAGGGAATAGGGCTAAAATAACATAAATGGTTAAGGCCTGGGCAGGATGCATACACCACAGAAATCGCCAAGAGCATCGTACTGAAGAGGATGCCATTACATAGAACAGCTACGGGAACTGCTGTAACCAAGGTCAAGAACAGTCAGGTTGCCAGAGTCAACAGCCAGAGTGTCACATGACACTAGGGTCATAGAATTTGATTGCTAAAGGAGCATAGCTAGACACGGGGAGTTTCTGAAGATGCATACTCAACCATACTCGTGTTCCCACGTACCCGTTCAATGCCATCTTCCATCCTGAAAATCAGTTCCAGTATAAAATAACAGTGCCGAGGACGGTGAAAATCCCTGAATGTCATTGTTGCCCTGCCCCAAATATCAAGAATATATTGGTTGCATCATTGCCAAATTAGAATAATCCCATGATTCCTTGCAACCCAATGTCTTTCTTGGGAGGCAAGTTAACAAGACCGCTCTGGCCAAGATCACAAGTACGATCTGGTATTGAGAAACACCCAGGAACAAGGTTAACCTCAAACTGTGACTCAATTTTTCAGAAACAAGTCCAATTACAATTAGTGACACTCTGATAAATGAACAAAGCATAAAAAATCATAGAATCTGCAGGCAATTAAAAGAGCGTACTATTTGCACGCAGCACAGATAACTCAACTATTACGTAACCTAACATAATGCGCAGTCTCATTTTAGGGGACCGTTATGTGAGATGCGTGGAGAGCAGCACGTTGGCAGTATGACACTGGGTGCGGTGGCAATCAGTAGGGGGCAGCGATGATGCGTGGGGTGGCTCTGCCAACAAATCGGTAAGGGGTCTGCAAGCTCGCTGGTCATCTGTGCTGGTTCTTCACACAACAGAAAATCAGCAGATGCTGCGACGGATTCCCCCACTTGATCAGGAAAAAGGCATCGCAGGGCTCTAACACGGTGATCTGGCTTGACTTAGAAGCCTTTAAACGGACTCTAACCTGCTACAATAGTGCCACTAAAATGTCATAAAAAGATAGAAAGAAAAAATGTAGGATCCACATGTCACTCGGGAACACAGAGCTCATATACGACCACGCTGTCACTCAGATGGAAAAACCGGCTGAGGCGGCCTTGTGGCTGATGGGTAGAGCACAGCAGAGCACTACACACTCTGGAGCAGGTCTGTTGAGTCACTGCCTGGCCCGTCATGCCACATGGCCGTAATCGACACGCCCAAGTAAGCGCCCACCTTGTTGAGGGAAACCTCATTAGCTTCCCCGTTTCCTGGCCCCTTTCCTGGCCCGCGTTGCCCTCGTACGCCTCCTCGGTCCAACCCTGCGGGCTGATCTGCGTCTTAGAAGGCAGCCATGACATCAAACGGGTTGTGAGGGAGGGGAGGGGCACGGTGTTGCTCAGCAAAGCTCGCTTCCCGGCATTGGTGGCCTTAGTGCTATAATTACGCAGAGCGTGATGCAGCCTGCTTCAGAGTTTCTGAGGAAGATCGGCCACAGTTTCTGAAATGCGTCAGGGATCCATCCATATCGTGACGAAAGTGCACCCATGTGGAGGCTCCTCCCCCAGGCATGCATACGTTTGTGTGCTCTTATGGACACACCTAAGCTGTATGTCTATACCTCTGCTTGAAATGAGAGCAGCACAATGAGTGTGTCATATCCCAACTATAGGGGATGGATGTCACCTTGGGGGCAGAAACAGATAGAATTCCTGAGTGTTAAAAGAGAAAAGGCATCGCAGTGTAAATATTTTGCCAGGCACTGACTCCCCTGATCAATAATTCTCTCACATGAACTAGAGCTTTGTTGACTCTTCGCGCCGTCGCCACAGAAAACAGAGGGGTCACGACAGAGGCTGTATTTAGATGACCTGCAACGACTGAATATGTTCTGGTCTGAGCAGAGAAGAGTCAAAGGGTCGGGTTCTGTGGTGCCAGCTTGGGCCAAAATCCGAGGCTTAACAAGCCGCTGTTCAAACAGATTTGAACCCGCAGTGATCAGGCTGCCCTCAGAGCCGCAGTATGGAAATGCGGATCTCAGTACAGCGCTGGAGAATAATGGCTGGTCTGAATCTTCGTAGACAAGGAGAACATTATGTGAGCTGTTGGGCAAACAGATTCATGTATCAGCTGTATTTGCCAAGTTATATTAAACTAGATTAAAAAGCCAAAAATGGACAAGCTCAGTGATGCCCCCCATTGGGTCACTACTGGAGCATAGTCTCCCCTGAGTCTGAGGGAGGTGCATGGGTGACACTCCTCCCCCCCAGAAAACATCTGAATATTATCCTGACTTTGCTGGCCCCAAAACCGGGGGGTAGCCCATGAGCAGATGGCGGAGAGCGTTACACCACCAGAAGAGTGCTGGAAGCTATCGCGTCTAGACAACCAACGTGACGAGGACCGGGCGTGTTCCTCCTCAGACCAGGCCCTGCTACAAAGTCGGCCCCTGAGGAAGAGAGTGAGAGGCACTTTGACAGTGTATGCACCCCGTGAAGATCACGCGGTTCTCCTGTCCGTATCCAGGCAGTGTGGTCCCACTGGAGCCTGGCTGCTGTGACATTATGCGAGCAATCAGCTCGCAATTCAGGCAGCGGAGAGCGAGGCTGAATTATGGCTGGCGGGGGCCCCAGGGCACATGGGAGGCACGGCACAAGCCTTGTTTTCTTGAAGGATGCAGCCCGTAAATTAAAACGCAGCGTGCCAACGAGGGCTGCCGCCCCCGCCTGGCAAGTGACACAAAGGGTACGGAGGCCGTGAGCGGGCTGCCGCTGTGCTGCCGATTCCCTTGCACTCGCACAAAATCACAATGGCTCATTAGCCATGAGAGGTCAACCACCGATGTCAGAAGGAAAAACAGGTGTAAACAAACACAGAGACAGACACACTTCGCTGATTACATCACGGTGTGAATTTCCAAGCATGTTCCTCACAGAAAATGGAACAAACAGGTCGCTGTGGGTTAAGCTCTCGACAGTGCAGGGTTAGGGTTAGGATCCTTCTAGTGAATAAAAAGGACATCCCGCAGGTTCTCTGGTGAACCACACTGGGATTTGCACTAGAAAGACGAGGTGAGCGGAAATATAAACCGAACATGAGTAAAATCTGTAGTTTAGACCAGATACTTCCTGGTTAAAAGTCCCACGACAGTGTGAGAGAACGAGTCGATTCCTGTAAGTCCCCCCCACCCCCACCCTCTCTAAGCACACCTTCCTGGGAGCGTTGTCCTCCGAGTCTCCCCAACATCCCTCTCCACACGCTGGAGGTCAGAAGGTCGAGCTGTGGTCGTAATCTGTCTCTAAGCAGATTTAGGTGATCGGTACATCGCTGTCCCACCTGAAGCTGCATGATTAACGGCAGCAAGGATCTCCCGAGTTCGGCCTCTGGCTGTGTCTGGCTTTGTCCTCCTTCCACCCAGGGCATCACAGTTCCTCAGAAGAATTCCTTTGTGCTGTTTGAATGGAAGCACAGGGGACTGTCCCTCATTCACATGGCCCACAATGAGGTCTGTCCTTGGGCAAATTCAAGAAAGGGTGATATATGTGAGCCCCCTGAAAATGCCCAGCCGCGGTACGCTTAAACTGAACCAGGTCCTACATCATTAAGCTCATTTAACACTCAGATAAGGGAGGCTCCTTCTGTGGCATTGATCTGTTTCATTCCCATCTTTATTTAACTCACTACGGTTTATATAACCAGCGAGTGGGTCTGGGAAGGCAAGCTCATCCACAAGGTGAAGTCATACGTGGGTCTGCCTTCTCGCGTTCGTGTTATGGAAGAGGGAGTATGAAGCTTGGGGCCGCAATTCCCAGTGGGAGACGAGAGCCCCTGGCCTCTCGTGAAGCTCTTTTTGGCTGCAGCTCTTGGCAAACAAACCATTTGTCTGCATTACAAGGGGGCTCCAGCACTCTGCCGCTGACCTACGACCGAGCCCCAGCGCTGAGGGCCTAGTTTGGGGAGGGCCGAGAGGCCCCCACCCATTTCCTGTTTCTATTTCTAGACCAATGGGAGGTCAGAGAAGGAGAGGCCTCATATGGGCCCTGCGGAAGGCAAAGTAGGAACGGCAAGCAGAGGAGGTGTGTGGGAGAACAGCAGGACAGACTCCGGCGGATACGCAGGGGAACTGGGACAGTTTTACGCTTCGCTTTGCACGGAGATGGGTTTTCATGGGAATCTACGCTGCACGCCGTCCGCTGACTGCTCAGACAGGGAGGCACGCCAGAAGGCTGAGGAAGGTAAAGGAAAAGGATGTACGAGGCCCAGGAGGAACCTGCTGCTGTACCATGGTGCTTCACATGCACCGCACCATTGAGCTGCTGTGTTAATGGTCTTTATATCGACTTGCTTTCTATAAAAGTGTCAGCTGTGGAAGGTAACTAAAGGCAAACTGTTTGGGGATAAGAGCACCAATCAGTTGATATAACAAACATTTAATGTGAAATATTTGTTAGAATATAAATAACTCTTTTCCATTAAAAAGCAGTTCCCTCTGGATGACCTTGAAAGAGCTACAGAAACGTCAGGTCAATAAACTGCCAGCCAAATCACAAGTTTGTGAGCGGTACCTTTCACGTGCGATGTCCCGGAGCCGCTGCGGTGACCTGGGCGCCCCCCAGTGCCCGCGCAGGACACCCACCTCACCCCCACCATCTTTAAAGGCTTCCCCGGCCCCGAGCCGCCAGAGGTACCCTTGATCCTCAAAGTGGGCGGCGCTCCTCCTCCCGGGTAAGAAGGCGACCGGCTCTTTCTAGAACGTTCTCAACTTTCACTCTAATCGGACCCCTCGGGAGGTAAGGGAGGGAGCTGTCGTCCCCGTGGGCTCTGTGTCCCTCCGATGTAGCGGTTTTCTGCTAATAATTACTGGGGACAGGCGATAAAGCGAGCTGTCATCGTCCCATTTCCCTGTCATGGGCAGAGAGGAGCCCATCCTTACACCTGGCTGGAAGATAAGCCGAGCATGCTGCTGATGGCACCTGCTGGCTCTCTTTCCCGTGATTACTGTGCCGGCCCAGGATCCCAATGGCTTCCTCCATCTCGCGGTAACACGCTGTAATGAGGGCCTTTGCTGTCCCTGTGAGACAGGACTCATTACTCTACTACCTCCACGCCACAGTCCAGCCCCTGCTGTCCCGCGGTTTTTGGAGCAGGACAGTTTTACCATCACATCCTGATCCCCGGACTTACGTTCCTTGGGGACGGTCCCTGTCCCTGTGTGGAGTCACTTTGTCTTTGCATGTGACAGCAACAAAACACTATACGCTACAATGGCTACGTGGCAGAGTGCTACTGGTGGATGGTATCTGCATCGTGACAGGGGGGGTCCTGTGCTTGTATTTTCTCTGGTATAACAGAACACATGGCTTTCAGGCAGATACAGTGAATCTCTCTCTCTCTCTAGCCATATCAATGCCCACAATATTTAACGCCTATAAAAATATCCATGGCGTTCAAAGCACGGGCTCGGCCCCCCCAGCCCCCCACGGTACTTTAGGATACCGTAATGAGATCAGACGCGCATTCTAACCGACTACATAAAACAGCACTCACAACCCAAGCATGACATGCTTTATGAAACTGCCACAGGTACCCCACACTACATTATTAACGATTAGCGAAAGACAACATACGTTATGATGCAGTAACAGAAGGAGAGCAGGATCCAAAGCAAGATCCAAAACACCGATAGGGGGTGAAAGATGATTTCCAGAGTATGTGTGTAAAAAATGAAAGATCTCAAAAAATTCCATTGTAACTGTAGAAATCTACTGAGGAGACCCCACCTCCCGATCGGCGTAATCTGCTAAGAGGAAATACCGTCCCCCCCAGGATGGCAAAATGGGGGTCACAAGTCCCTGGCACGTATTTTATTGATTATTTTGGGGGGACCTAGGCTGAAAAGTTTATGAACCCCTGGCTGTACAAGGAAGGTCTATGGCTATGAGTCACTGCTCGTTCAGGTCATGGTGACCAAGACTGTAACCAGGATGGCCTTGTGTGGAGAGCTTAATCCACAGAAGTGGGCCTGTTCATAAGTGTGTGGGTTTGACATGACATTACACGACAAGCGCTCATCACTGGCAGCACATTCTGTAGCCATAAAGAGGGCTTGGGAGTGTCACTGAAAAACTTTCTTAAACTTTCGGGACGCCATGCTGTTGTAACCCCAATTACTTTCATAAACATCATGTCGATTACATTTGCTATATTTGGAAAATCATTGCCGTGCATGACCTCAGCAAATAAATAATGTCAAAGACATCCCCCACGTATGTCGCCAACATTCTTGTCACCCAGAATGTATTTCTTTATCACTGCCTCAGAGCTTGCGTTGAGTGGGAACCACTTTAATTACTTTAAGTGCAGAGGTTATAGTAAATATCGGAATAAAGCCTAGACTCCTAGGTCCCAGTTGATGCTAACTCTATTCCGTAGACTGAGTGATGTTTCCGTGATCGATACGGCCTCTCTCTCATGAGGGGACTTTATTTATGGCCTGTTCCTTCAGCGAGCCGGCAAAGACACACCGTCCTTAATGAGCATTTTCCAGAAGCAGGCGTGTTAGAGATGGCTGACGGGTCTCTGTCATTAGGTGCTACCCAACACCCAGTCTTCCTCAGCGGTGTACTGCGTTTCACCTGGTAGGGTCTTTTTAATGTTTCTTTTCAGATGTTAATATGGAATATGAACTGAAATCTCACCACCAGCATTGATGAGAAATGATCGTTTTCAGTGTTTCTCGAACTAAAGTCCCAGGCAAAATCAGAGGTACTGGCTCCCTGTATGCATTTCAGAACCAAGGAGAGATGGCAGACCTTAATTATGTACCTGCTACAATGTGTCACTCCCCCAAGCCTTTCAGCTACACACTCCCATCAGCTTCACAAGTTCTACCTGGCCAGTGCCATTAACATCTGGCCATGTTTCGTTCAGAAAGTGCCTCGTTAAACCCTCTGCCAGCCCAGCCCCCAATCTCCGGTTCCTGCACCATCTCCACAAATGCTCTGCTGCTCACTAATTCAGCCCACCGGTGCCTGCCTAAGGTTGGGACTATAGGCCTGATTATTACCGTGAAACCCGAGGTGTTATTTCCTGTTATTCGAACCGGTGCTAATAAGCAGTGGGAAAAGGAGAATTTTACTGGCAATTAATAAAGTCTTGATGTCAACATTATTAATGAATGCCATTAAAATATTGGATAATAAATGCAAGAATGGCCATGTTACGAATGTCTGTTCATATATGTACAGGGGTGGCGTATGCTAATCAAGCACCCAAAAGCTAGGAAACACCGCTGACTGAACTGTAAGCAAATAAGTAAGAGTGCAAATAAATAAATAACAGAAAAAAATCAATACATGAAAAATATATCTAGCACAACACTTAAAATGCACGATACACACCATTGTGTGTACTTTGACATGGAATCCACCGCTAGGGAGACGCATTCGTTACGATCTCTCCACAAAGGACTTTGCGGTACCACAATTAAACCCAAACAGCACCTTGGGCAGTAAAACTAATTAACAGCCATATTAAAGTGCGGAAATTACGACCCCGAGTAAAGACTACGAGTTGGATGTAAATACAGTCATGTTTATTTTCCTATAATCCTTTATGCATTTGGAGCAGAGGGAATAAAATGTAACAAATGGAAGAACAGACGATGAGGACAACTGAAGAGAAGGAATGTGAGTGTAGCTGAAATAGGAATAAAGTGACTTAATGACAGCTCCTTCAAGTCTGTGCTTGTCAGAGTGCAGTCAAAGCTTACCTGTTGCCTCAGTGATGAATGACAATCATATCAATATCCATCCATTTTCCAAACCGCTTATCCTATTGGGTCGCGGGGGGTCCGGAGCCCATCCTGGAAGCAATGGGCACGAGGCAGGGAACAACCCAGGATGGGGGGCCAGCCCATCGCAGGGCACACTCACACACCATTCACTCACACATGCACACCTATGGGCAATTTAGCGACTCCAATTAGCCTCAGCGTGTTTTTGGACTGTGGGGGGAAACCGGAGTACCCGGAGGAAACCCCACGACGACATGGGGAGAACATGCAAACTCCACACACACGTGACCCAGGCGGAGACTCGAACCCGGGTCGCAGAGGTGTGAGGCAACAGTGCTAACCACTGCACCACCATGCCGCCCCCATATCAATATCTATTGTACTATTGTTGTATATAAACATACATACATAAAACATCCATCTATCTAGATAAATATAGGCATATGTGTATATAACAACAAAAAGCCAAAAGGGAGAGTGACCACTGGACAAGCAGATAGAGTGACGAGTGCAGGGTCACACTCTGGTTCAGAAGGGCACAACCCACTATGAGTCTGCTGCCTCTTTGGGCGCGACATCAGAAGGTCACTGGTTTGAATCTCGGGAGGATTGCTGTGCCCAACACGAGCATCCAGCAGCATGGGGGAGGGATTTTAAAACTACACATGTAACTGCAGGGTGTCTCTTCACGTTTTAAAACCATAAAGAAGTAGAGCAGAGACCCCCGCCCCTTCCCCAGAGTCTGCTCGGGGAACCAATCCACTCTCACGGCCAGAGACAGTGCCCCCCCCCACCACCTACCTAGGCAACGGCAGCCGGGCAGACCCGGCGACAGTGTGGCTCTTTCTCATTGGACCCCTGCTGGCTTGCTTCACTGGCCGTTAGCAACACTGTAATAACAGTCCGGGACACCCCCTCGCTGCTAATCACGGCTGTGGCCATCAATCAGGCCCAAATAAGTGGGCACACAGCAGGCCTGCACTGAGAGTGCCCCCTCGCCGAGACCACTGACTATCCAGCTGCACTTTCCAACTCGGTCAGGGAAGGGGGCCGGACTGTTTAAAGGAATAGGTGCATCTATGGACATGGCAGTCTGACAGCAAGCAGGGATAAATAAGTGTAGCCTTGAAAACCATACAGAACACTGTACAATACCATTCTATATAATTAGTACCGGCTCTGCCTCTGCCAGTATTAACCTATTTGCTGTGAATTCATACAACTTTTCTCATATCTATGGTGGTTATATATCTATCATTACCTATGGTGGTTGAATGTCTATATTGATTAAATATCTATGGTGGTTTAGCACTTCTGCCTGACACCTCCAGTGTTCCCACCTGCAGCTCTGTGTGTGTGTGTGTGCGTGTGCTCCCCCTGTGTCGTGGGGGGATTCCTCCCTGCCTCCAGGCTCAGTGTGACTCTGTACTGGATAAGCCGTATCAAAAATGGATGGTTAAAAATAACCACGCTGAAATGTTTCGTATAGGCCCTAACCCTTAAAACGCTGGGATCTCGGTCCCAAGACGAACGCGTCGGCCAGGTAGGAACACAGCAGAGGTCGCTGTTAAATATAAATGCATTAGTACAGAGAACAAGCCCAGTGGTGAAGCGGCGCCGTCTGGATGGATTCTGATGGAGCACCGGGCTGGCCCGCTTATCAGGAACCCGGGCCGTGTCTGTCTGCGCGTCTCAGCCAGCAGCCCTAGAGCTGGCCGGCCATGTCCTGCTGGGGGACAGCACTAATCTAATGGAGGACACCGGCACCTGCCGAGGGTAGCAACTAAAAAAGCCGCCGATTTCCATAGATCTCATAGATCCCAGAGCCGCTCACCCAGGACAGGTCTGAGGTGAGCCTGGAGCAATTCCCGGGAAGCTCAGAGGACACCCCAGCCTGTCTGTGGAAAAATTAAACAGTCACTGTTTAATTCTGAACATTACAATGGATAATAGTTCATCCCCCCCCTCCCCCACGACTAAAGTGGCTACTTTGTTCTGGGGCTATAAATTCAATAGCCTGCTATTCTCTTTAGTTCATCTTGTCAGCAGCCCTGCTTGAACAAATCCACCTCGAGTACGGCCTCGCTCTGGCAGCCTGCAGAAAGGGCTGTGTGAGCTTTCCTTAATAATAAAAGGTTTCTCCGTGAAACACATTTATGAATGACTCTAGCCATATATAAATAAAGCTACAGGCAGCAGCAGTGTAAACACGTTCCCCATCAGTAATGAGGCAGCTTTAATCCATTCATGCGGGTCAAGGTCAAGGGGTGGTCTTCAGTCTGTGCCAGGCAGCACAAGGCAGCAGGCTGGGGGAAGCTTGGTGGAGATGCCAGTTCCTCACAGGTACCCACTCAATCCTACCCTACGCGCAATTTTTCGGAGCCATGTATATCTATCAGCTGGGGCTAGAACTCATGCAACGCAGGGAGAACATGCAAACTCCAAACACACACACACACACACAGAAGAGGTGGGATTCAAACGATAACTAACTCTGACTAGCTGACACTCAGCCAAGTTCTCTGTTTTGTGGAAAACATGCAGAAACTCCGCTGCAGATGCAGGAAGCGGCTCTAAGGTTTTTACCCGCTGGGTCTCTGCTTTCGTGCACCATGAAGATATTTTGGAAAATCATCTCAGACGTTGTTATCGTCACCCCTGCTGAAAAAATTGGGGTATTATTTTTGGCCGTCACCCACCCCTAATACACACACGCATGCATGGTGCACAGATCAGTTATCTGCATGCATATCTGTGAGCCTGTTTCCAATTTCATCGCCCCCCCCCCCCCCCCCCCAACCCCACAGCGTTTTTTTTTTTTTTAAACGTAGCCTCTGAAAGGTCGTCTAACGCCTCCTCGTTCCAGCAGAGGCAGAGCACTGGAGAGAGTTACTGGAAGGGTAGAATACACATTTGGGGGGCTTCCAATGGGGCTGGGTAATATGTCTTCAAATCAATATCACGATAAATTGAACATTTTTCCTCGATTACGATTAATGAACGATTACTTTGTTTTTGGTTTTTTGTTAGTTTTTTTTTGCCCTCATAATTCATTGACAAGGTTTGTGCTGTTAAACTATTAAAACTATTAAAGCTGGGATTTTTTTCTAATGAAAGACTATCTATATAATGTTAAAATGATTGAAGGAAACACACAGATGAACCATTATTTACTGAATATTTTGAACTGAAATCAAAGCACAAAACACTTGAAATGAAAACATATTATGAAAAAGGTCACATTTTAGTTTTAATGTATAAAGTTCCCCAAAAATAGTAAATAGTAGTAAAAGTGAATAGTAAACAAACAGTTTGCATTTCTTGCAAACAAAATATATTGATATTTATAGTGTTCATGTCTGTCTGGTGTAACTGATCACTATAAGCTTCTTTGTAATCTCTCAGGCAGACAACCATCTAATTGACATTTGCATATTTATTACACTAATATATGTAATAAAAAGCATGCCACCATTTACTGAATTTTATTAAGTCTTTCAAAATGCAGCATGGCCGTTTGAAAAACACTTTTCAAATTTCTGTACTGCGCACAAAGGATATTACTGAACGGTGTATAATTCAAATGTGCTATAATACAGTGCAGTACTGTACACAAAATACAGCTTATTGTAGCTTCACTGCTGCATCTCGGTGGCTCATTTCTGGCAGTTTATCATAAACTTTGATGAGTCTATATTCGAAATTGAGAGAAAAGTCATTTCTTTTGCTCGTCATGTTTTCTGTGCGCGCGGCGTTAGCCTCGGGTGGAATTATTGAGCAGTTTTATTTTTTTCCATATGTTGTTAAGCACAAAAAGACCCAAAATTAACACTTTCAGCAGATTACTTGATTACTATAAGCAGTTGAGCACTATAACCCTGATCACTATAAGTGGCTTCCGGTATTTGAAATATATATATTATTTTATATATACAATATTATATATAATATTGCTAGTGTTGAAACCGATTGTTGTTATTACCTTTGATAGCTGAATCTGTTTTTCCGCAGTGTTTACATTTTGTTCGGCGGCGTCTTCACTAAAGCCACACTGTGCCCAAACGACGGTGTTTCAGTTCTCCTCCATGCTGCTTCCATGTCGCAGACTGGATGGGGCGGAGTCACGTGACAGCATGCGTGGTAGTATGTTTTTAAGGGGATAGCACATGTACACACACACTGAGGAAAGTGAACTGACATGGGCAAGATTATGTCAATTAGAGGTTCTGAATGTCTGTTTTGATTATTAATTGCCAAGCCCTAGATTCAGCTTATCATTCATTATCATTTGTGTCTGTATGTTGCATGGGGTTTCAAACCTCACCCTTGGTCCCTCTCCCCACTAAAGAGCTCCCCCACATCATCCTTCCCAGAGCAGTGCTGCATTTCTGCCTCGTCCTTCCATTGACACATCCCAGAACCCCAGCTGAAAGCAGGGTTGTCCTAAAAGCGTCAGTCATTTGCTCATCGGCTCTCTGCTTCTTGTGGACGCTCATGCGGTGGGTTTGGGGGGGGGGGGGGAAATACTGAGAGGTAGGCTAGGCTAGGCTACCACTGCAGGAAGTGCCCCCAGCATGATAAGTGCTCTCCCGACCGGAGGATGGCGCACAGGAGCATCTCCTGAACACATAAAAAGAGAACAGGTCTGCCCACGAAGCCGTGCTTACATGCGGGGGCCCTCCTCCACGAGTGTGACTCCCCAGGCTCACTCCCAGCCCTGTCCCATTCCTGAGGGGCCCGGCTTTATCTGGCGAGGGGGGGGGGATTTCAGTGGCAGTAAGCTCTCCATATAAACCACTCTCCTGAGGACCACAGAGACACGAACAGTGATGGGAATCAGCAGTCATCAAAGGTCATCTGAAGGCAACAGCGAAGTGCTCTGGTTGACAGCCAGACCCAGAAGTCTCCCTCTCTCACCCTACTTTGCAAAGGTTTGCCAAAAAAAATCCACCCACAATTATAAAAATCTACCTTTTCACCATATACTAAATCTGACACCCAGAGTTACACATATGTGTGCATTCATGCATGTCAAAGAATTCTGGCTATGAATTTAATGTTTAGACAATTTTTCACCATTTAAAGAAATGCTTTTCACTGTGGCTTAATTTGGGGGAAAAAAAACAGAGAGTCTCCCCTAGATGGACTCCCTCTACAGAATGAATCGCGCCCAGGGCAACCTCACAGCGACCAGGCCGCGCAATGCGATGCGCCGTCAGTGGCCACGGCTGCCTTGTTTTCGTTTCTCGCTGCCGAATCGACGTCAGAAAAGATACCATTGCGGGGTAACTACAGCACAGGCTGGGGGGGGGGGGGGGGTCCCAGAGTCCACCACCGACTTGCCAAGAGAGCAATTGATCCCATGTGAGTTTCCTGGCTCTGCTCTGACTCAAATCTTTTATCGCATACTCAATCCCACCACCCCCCCACCCCCGTGCTCTCCCCCACCCCCCCACCCCCAGAGAGATTCTTCACCGCTCCATTAATCACGTTCCGCGCGAATGTTTTTAAAAAACCGCACAGGGATGCTTTCGGCTTACAGCTGGATGGGGGGAAAAAAATAAAAACAAAAACAAAGGAAGAGAAGGTGGCTTGCATGAGAAGGATCCATTTGCAGCGCCCTAGAATGGCTCGGGCTCTGAGACCCAATTACACGCAGTTCCCGTAGGGGCAGTGTGACCGCGGGCACCGCGAGCGGCACGCAGCCCGGAGACCGACCTCAGCACCTCCCTTCATGCTACAAACAGACCCACCATCTTAACAACGTCCCGCTCCAGTCAGAGACTGAGGAACTACCCTGCAGATTGTGTTCCATGACACTTATACGTGTATGTTTACGTTGGGAAAGCTTGGTGGGGGGGGGAGGGCGTCATGCAGCCTGGGCCTGCGGTCTCGTAAGCGATGCACCCCCCCATTCTTTTTTTTTTTTTTCTTTTACAATGTTAATGAAAGTCAGTTTGTTTGGGGTTAAGCGGCTCTGAGAGACAGCAGGCGACGTCCATCTCCAGGCTGTAAAATCCCACAAGGATTCCAGCCCGGGGGGGCCGTGATAAAGAGCTCAGGGGGATACGGCAGCTTGTCAGCTCCTATTAAAGCAGAGGGGGGCTCACAGCCCTGCCTGCTAGGGAGGGCTCTGCCTGTACCACCCCACAGGGCCACCGGCCGGCCAGCCGGCCCAGCAAACACGAACATGGGGAAAATGAGACTGTTTTGCTTGGACTGTTTCTCACGTGATACTGAGAAATTAAGAGGCTGAGATTATCCTAAAAACCGCCCAAGGCTTTTCAACATTCCTGTTCCAGGAGTAAAAAAAAAAAACACTAAAGAAGAGTGCGTTTCGAGGCCCACTCTTGAAATGGGAGGGTTCGCGCGTTTGCTGAAACGCTCATGCGTCTGCAGCAGCTAAGGGTGACAGGGGACAGCCCTAGAACAAAGAATGAACTGTGTCCCATCAAGCCCAGATCGTGGGCCGGCCCCCACCAGCCCACTGGTCAGTTGCACCTGGCCAGGTCACACCTCACACCCTCCCCAGGTCATGCCTGGCTACACCTCAACATCCCCTCCTAACTCCCATCATTCATCTTGCACGGCTTTAATGACTTTAAAGGGTTTCCTTTTTCCAACTCATTTTTAATTAAAGGTTCCCAGAGAGCTTGTAGCCTCACTTAACAACAGAACTCTCCTCAGTTTGGGGATAATTACTTCCCACATCAAATCCAACTCCAAACTTCAGACTGGACTCTCCGCCTGGCCACGCCCACTGAACTCCGCGTATGTGTGTGTGGGGGTGGGGGCAGTCATCCTCACAGGCCTCGTGATTCACACACAGATATCGACTCATCCTGCTTGCTCACCCGCGCTTTCCGGGAATCACTGGGTCTCACTGCTTGCCCCCCAAGTGAGTAATGTCCCTGGACTGTTCCTGCCCATGTGACACATAGCCCCCCCCCATCCACACAGGTCCAGAACCGCTGAGCTCAGATGTCAGGGTGCAGACCTTTAATCCATGTGAGAGGAGAGTCTCGGGTAGATGGGATGGGACATGCGATGTGCGTTTGTATGACCTGGGCTGTAAGCGTATGCTCAGTGTGCCTCGAGATATCAATATGAAAACGCTATGAGTGGAGAGCTAGCTGCAAGTGATACGTCAGGAGTGTGGAGCTTAATCCCCTGAAAAAGGATTTACACCCAGGCGGTGGGCTGCATAAAGTTAGCAGTGATGGTGTTCAAATACTTAGCAACTACGTTTATTAGGCAAAGTGGATTATCTGAGAGAAGCGTCACGTCTGCCCGGCCCAGGTCCCCTGGAGCAACATAACAGTGAATCAGGCACACAAGGGGCTCCTCCAGGGAGCACAAACGGTGTCTCCCTTCTGCTGTCCTCAAGTCACAAGCGGCTGAAGGAGGCTGATGAGGGACACAAATGGGGCGTGGGGGGGAGCGGCTGTTTATGTTACCGTGGCCTGACGCATTCGAGCAGCGCTGCACTTTTTAACACTCCTCCAAGGACAATTAGCAGGCCGCTCAATTTCCGCTCTAAAAAAAAGGCAGCAGGGGAATTGAACCTCAGGAGGTCGGGCAAAGTCATCAGAAGGTTTGGGTGCCTTATCGGTGGGGGGGGGGCAAACCCTGCTGATACCCCCCCCCCCCCCCCCCCCGGCGTGAATGACTCCACTTAGTCTGTGGAAAGGGCATAACCACAGAATGGGAGATAAAGTTACCACCCGAAGGCATCTGGCACGAAAGGAGAGCCCATTCACTCTCCATTCACTTAATATTCATAGGGTACATTAAACAGAGAATAAAATAACAATATAAGCTGCTGCATAGAAATGCTAAGTGATGATGTTTCCTCATTTGGCCTGTGAGTCTGACATATGTGGAGATGAGGGAAAACAAGCAGGATATAGATAAAAGATAAGCGTGATGAAATATCCATGCTCATGAGCACACGCACACAGACACACACAATACATGCACACACATGCATACAGACACACACATACGCACACTGACACACAGACACACTTACATACACCCAAACAGATACACACACACAGACACACACACCCAAACAGATACACAAAGACACACTTACACACATGTGCACACACGCTGAGCCTTCCTCCTCCAGCACTCCTCACCTGCATGTGACAGGCCTTCAAGGGGAAACCATGTTGGTGTGTGAACTTCCTAGATCCCTGTATCATTACAAAATCAATACTGCATTGTTTTGCATGGGAATGCGTCACCTCACAGCAGCATCTGCCTGGATGATTCTGGTTGATGCACACACAGACACACGCACGCACACAGACACACAAACATACAAACATGCACACGCACGAACACAGACACACAAACATGCACACGCACGCACACAGACACACAAACACAGACATGCACACGCACGCACACAGACACACAAACACAGACATGCACACAGACACACGCACATCGAGGTGAATGGGTTTTCCCATGTCGCCCCTTTAAGCCGAGCGGTTAAAATGGGCTCTGCCTCTCCACCCTAACGAGGAGTCCTGATGGGAGACTGAAAGGTGTAGAGAAAAGAATTTATGACCATCGAACATCCAGACTGACTAGATGTCCGGGTGAAAGAAACACTCATGTGAGGACTAGTGTCATCAATATTTAGCCATCCTAGGTGCTTAATGTCAGACCTCTGAGAGCATTTGTATCCCAGAAGTTCCTTTCCTGATAGTTACCCAGCCCCCCCTTAGACTGTAGCCCCCCCCTTGAGATGGCACTGTGAGTGTAGGTGATTCTCACTGGAGGAAACACACACCTCCTGTTCCAGAGGTGATTCTCGCTCCACAACATCTGTCACAGCATTAAATAGTACAGCCAAAAAAAAACAGCGGTTTTAGGTGGGAATGTCCCCGCACCATGCGCTCGCTCCTGCTGGATTCAGAAGCACCAGCCTCTCACACAACATCCCATATGTCAAGGCAAACTCCATGAGTGGGTGACGTGGGCTTCTTGGCGCCCTGTAGAGGTTCGGAGACGTAACTCCCCCACAGCATTGCAGTGACTTATAAAACGGGGATGGCCCGTGATACGGGGCTGTTTTTATTAGAACGACCCAACATCAAAGAACGCCCTGCAGAATGTAATTACACGCCCGTCCTACCTGCCCCATGCAGAAGTAAAAACAGCTTATCTGTCAGAAATCTTTCCCCAGACATGGTGATTATTATTTTCTTGCTAAGTCAACATTTTTTTTTTTTTTTTGCAGAACACCTTATGGGTGCCACCCATTTTACACACTTGGCAGGATCAATGAAGGTTAGCTAAGGTTAGCACCTTAATAGGGGGCTCTGAAAGGCGTGTCAAAGAGCTGTCTGCTGCCTAATGCGACGTGAATAGATCACTGGGAGCATTATGGCATCAGTTGTAAAGGCTCTGGCCACGCCCCCTTCCCCCACTGATGGCTGGGGGCCACGCCCCCATCCCCCCACTGATGGCAGAACTCTGGGTTTGGATGTTAAGCTGTGATGACGCCACACAGCAACGCGCCATTAACTGCGTGTTCTATAACCTCTTCCTGCTCACAACAGCGATGAGCGATCGCGCGTGGCCCCCTAGAGATCCTAGCTGGGTAGCAGGGGTGGGGGGAGCAGAGGATGCACATGCGTTACACACCGATCTGCATGAGGTTAAAGAGGTGCGACCTGTTCCAGTTTGCCCCTCCCCAACCCATCGGGGCGGGACCCAGGGCACCAGGTGCAGCCGCTCACACCTGCAACATGCGTGCGATGAAACGGGACAGCAGCCTGTTCCAACTCGCACGAGACCGGCCCTGCGCCTCGCAGGGATACATCAGCATACAGTGCTATCAGTGTGCCTGAAAGAAAAGCCTGCATACTGAAAAAAATACAAAAATATTTAAAAATCCAACACTTGTCCAAGTAAAGGATTCTCAGCTGTGTAAATGGACAGAAAAGTCACTTTAGGAAAAAAGAAATAATAATAGAAAACTGCAAAGCAAATAAGGATATGTAGTGTGGAGTGGAAGCCGAATGGAGCAGATTAAGTAGATTACTTTTTTATAGAATATCTGGGCCCTTCTAGGGTTTCCTTAATCACCTTCGTATGCCTTTCTCCTGTACTGCTAAAATCTGTGTTTTATATGGATAACATTCTGCACACATTTCTCCGTACGTGGGGTAGGAGTCAGCATGAGGTACATTTGCACGTGCAAAGAGCTCCACACAGGGGAAAAGAACATCCACCCTTTACAATTCAATTCCAGGCTATGCAAATGCTAATGAAGGGGAGCTTTATTATGCAAGCCGTCCTGTTAATGCCTTGCTGCTCATTTGCTCTTCTGCAGATACCTATTTGCACGTGAGCATTTGCCCCAAGAACCATTGACATTCCTTTGGACTGTGAATGTAAATGTCAGTCACGATGCAGGGCTCCGGTAAGCCTGCCGCTTCCTGTCCACATGTCAGTGCCTGAGAGGGGCCTCGCTGTCCCAGTAGATGGTGCGTTCAGGGAGAGATCGTGGTCTGCAGGAGAAGTACAGGGTCTGCCACGCCTGAATCGAAGCTAGTTTCCCAAGTTCTAAGCTGTATTTATCACTGAGGGATAAAAGACAGAGACACACCTATTCCATAAAGTTAACCGCCACACAAAATGAAGATGCCCATTTTGTCTTTTTCTCGTAATATGACTGTTTGTGAGTTTTTACGGGAAGCAAAAGGCTTTAAATTTACAAACCTAGGGTTTCAGAAGAGCATAAAACAAATAAAGGTGGTTTTGAAAGTTAGTTGATAAAAGGCTTTTCTTGTAAGACACTCAGTGTGTCAAAGGCAGCCAGCGGTTTATCCGGGGGGGGGGGGGGGGGGCTTTCCACCCACCGTATGGAGCCCCTGACCGCTGGCTGGAGCTGCTTTTCACGCCCGGTCAGTTACAGGGCAATTTGGCTGCCCTGAGAAGGCCGTTCCAAATTGGGGACCCGCGGGGCAGTCTGAGAATGTGCCAGCTGCCCACAGCCAGCCCCCCCCCCACCCGAAGCCTGTCACCACTTCTCCCACCAGCACCTGTCCAACTAGGGAGGGGTAGGGCTGATACTGAACCACAAATAGATCTCTAAATTTACAGTGGGGGTGGGCACTACTGGCTGCAAACAGGGTTACTCTGTCTGGTAATGGTGGGGGTGAGAACCTGAGCCACCCCCCTTCACACACACGCATGGAAGCGGGGGCCAGAATCCATATTCCAGGGGAATGTGCTGCTAAAACAGAAGTAAAACATGCTGTGTGGATAATCGTTACAAACCTCAATCAGGCATAGGGTCAGCAGGTGCACGTTCAGGGAAGAAAGGTGGAGGCTGTTTGATGACAAGTCTGAGGCGACAGTCAACGTATGTAGTAAAAAAAATATATATATTATTTTCAGATATCAACCATGATTTCACAAAACGGAGCCTCACACAGGTGACATTTTCTGACCTCTGAATCTCACCGTTTTCCTTAGTGTGCTGCACAATCACATAGAGAAATCGTAGATCTCACGTATAAGATTAGGGCAGAAGTCTGATAGGCTAAATACTTAATAGTCCAAGATGTAACAGCTGACATGGAACACAGTGCGAAGTATTAAGAGCAGAGGGCTGTGAGACTTACAGCAGGATGATCTATCAGGCCGGAGTCACATGCATTTCTGCACCGACTCGTCTCTTTCTGAGCTGTAATGCAACCAGTGGAACGAAAAACAGATATGGATTACAGAGAGACTGGTGAAGAAGAAATGACCCGAAAATGTCAGGCACATTTCTCAAGTAATGTCTCCATTTCCTCTGTATTTTGTGTATTTTCTTATTACCCAGGGGTTTGGCAAAGAGCCGTATATACCTAAAGTTAGCAAACATAAATGAGATTACAACAAAATGTCACTTATTGTCTATTTGGCACGCCACGCTGACGGCAGCCGGACGTCAAAGCCGAATAATCCCGGGGAGTTTAAAAGCATTTTCCACCACACCTGCGTAAAGCTAGTGTTCTGCCTGCAACTGAACTGATAGCAGATTGCTGTGTTTTGAAGACAACACACAGCACTGTAATTAGTGACAGGTAATATTGGATTTTTTTTTTTTTTTCTAAGAATATGCAGTTGTATGGCTGTGCGCTCCGGTTACACCTTTCTTTGCGGTCCAAATGAACCATTAATCCGTTTTCTTAATATTAGTTATGTTGTAGGTTCCTTCCGCATCATCAGGGAGAAGCCATTGGCGAGACAGTCAGATTTACACCAACACAGGAAACAGAAGACCCCCCCCGTCCCCCCCGCAGACTTTCTCCTCCCCATAAGTAACCTGGGGATTATTCCCTCCATGATTGCTTCTGTAAAAACAGCACTTCAGTGTGGGTCAGAAAGGCCCGCGGCGCCGCTGCCAAGCCAGGATGGCCCGTCTTATCGATCCGTCGGCACTCCTTATCCCGCTTGAATAATTACTCTGCTGCGCTGTCAGCCTCTGCGACACACCGAATTTCCACGACACGCCACAAAAAAGGAGCACAGCGGATGCAAGACATGTTAGATGGGATCATTCTCCTGCCTCTGTGCGGAGGCCTGAGATAACAGCTTTGGCTGGACCACAGTGAAGATGGATGCTGCGGTCGCTGTTTGTTATGCTCGACCTCTGAGCTGCGCTCAATTACGGGAGAACAAGTGATGTCATCCTGAGGACAAGCAGCCAAAAATGGCCACTGTGCCGCTTCCAGTAATACCACATGGCGTCGTGCCAAATCAGTGCGGTTCCGGGTCGTAACTGTTATGATTTCAAAGTTCTTGCCAGACAGACATCTTTGTTCCAAGGCTACATATATAGTTTAGTATTTAGCCCTTTTATATAGCTAAAGTGTCCTTCTCAAAGGACTGATTGTTTTTATCCACTGGGATTTAAAGTGACCTTTCTTGTAGCCATAAATTAACAGTTACATTAAGCTGTCATCCTATTTAAACAAATAAATTGATAAATAATTGTTTCAGCCAAGCTGGGTGTATACTAACTTGTATGAACCTGATCCACTAACAAAGGGTGAATAGGATTGAATTCCTGAAACAGACGCAGTGATCCAGGTGACACACACACACACCCTGAACACACGCACCCTACATGGCAAGATGTTAGTGTTCCATTTGTTTCCATGCCAACCTTGATTCTACAGTGGGACAGAAAATCAATGGTGCTTCACCACTGGACACTGCTAGTTGACGCTGCTGGACTTTTTGTTTGTGGGAAAGACAGGGTTTTGTTTCTTAATTTGGCGCGATAGGAACTGGCTCTCGATGTGTCATTCGTATAACTTTCTAACCCTGCAGCCATTTTCTGAACCACTTATCCTGCACCGTGTGGCAGCTCGGTTTTACATAATGTTTTCAATGAGGAATCCTCCTCTCCTTTCACTCGAGTCCTGTGGGAAGAAAGGCCGGAAGCTGACACACGCTGAGGTTTTCGTGAGAGTGCGTCAGCGCTCATGCCAGTCGGGGTGGCTGGCCTCCGAGCAGCCATTTCCATCATGCATGTCACATGGTATATTTAAATCGCATGATATGTCAAGCTTGTACACATCTTACACGTCGACATTTAATGAATAACAATCCATCTTAATTCTTTTCTGTTCTTGGAATATTGCGATTATATTGGCTATATTTTGCTCCGACTAGATTTTCTTGAAGTTACTGAATTGAGTAGCTTCCCTGGATTTAGGTTCTAACAGTGCACTGTATAGTTCCTTTCCAGTCCTATCTTCCACTTCATACTGGTCACTCACGGGAAGTTCATTCTAGCAGCACTTGTAACCAGGTTCGCTCTATGATTGCTGTATGTTTGTGATGCATTGCCTGCCTCATTCATATTAGGTAAATGAGTGTAAATGTGATAGGAAAGACAAAACAACTTTTTACTTGTAAATCAGGTTTCTTACCCACTTGGCCAGTAACGGTTGTGTCACCTCCAGGGGCTATGGGCCCCTGCGGTCGGAAGGGGAATGTGGTGTTTTTTTTGCCCCCCCCCCCCCCCCAGATGTCCTCCATTCAGAGTGGCTGGCGGGCATGGTACCTCTTTGCATCTATTGACACAAAGTGCTGAAATGGAATTTGGAAGCTGAGCAGTTACTGCCAGATCATCGCATCTGAATGCTCACAGATGCTAACCGGGCTCCGTCTCTCAGGTGCAATCTTAGAGGGGTGGGGGTGGCTGTTCTTACATCTGTTAAGTCACTTCCACATTTGCCCCGAAAGTGCCGGTAAGCGCAAGCCAGAGGGACCAGAACAAGCTCTCCTGTGCGAGTGAGAAAGGGAGAGATCTTCCACACACATGCCGGAAATAGACAAATCACACAAATAGAACAGTTGCAGCGGAAGCTTGTCTTCCCCAAGCGGAGCCCCTGACCTGTGCTGCCATGCTGCGCCGCCTGGCCCGGACCTCCACTACACCATGCTATGCGTGATTATAATTCATACATGCATGCACGTGTGTGCCTTCCTGTAACCCTCACCGCCGGCCTGCTCTCCCTCCATTACCAAACCTCCCTGTCGGCTGACGTTTCTGCCCTTCTCGGAGACTGGGCTCTCGCCATTCGTGAACGACAGGCGTTTGCTACGTGGCCCTCCTGAGGGAGACACTGCAAAGTGTCAATCACACCATCTTCATAATTACAATAGTAACGCAAAGTCATAGGCTCTTGTGGACCAATCGCCCGCAACCCAGATTTTCCAGGATAGTCTTGCCGACAGCCTAGTCGGAATAGAATTGCTTATGGACGGCGTTTCCATTTCTCACCCCAGTTTCACACACTGGCCAGGCCACCTACACAACTGCCCCACAAACTAGGCTAATGGGCTATATCCTGACAGCTGCCACTGGAGCAAGGCGTTCGCCCCAAAACGAAGCGAGGCACATTCTTCTACACGAGAACACGGTTCGGAGTTATCGTTGCTATTATTACTCCATATAGGAATTAGAATGCTACAAACGTTTCAAAGTAGCGTAAAATTTCTTGCATTCACCACGAGAATATTTTGTGGATGTCAAGGTATTGGGGAAGACATTATATTACACATCCTTGCCTATAAGTTAGATGTTACATATTTATAGTGGGGAAAAACAGAAAGCACAAACTAATTTAAATGTGTAATATACAGACGTAAATTGCGTTTCAATTCATCTATACTGTTTGAACGCTTCTCCGTATTAAGAGATCTATCGATTTCTACATCTAAAGAAAACAAGATCAAAGAAAATGAAAGGCGTAAATAGTGTTTTACAAAAAAAATTGTGGAAATTGTTAAGCATACATTATAACCACATTAGTAAACGCTACGGTTGGCTGCTGAATCCATGTCTTGTAATTCACGAGCGCAGATCTTTAAAACCGTTTATAACTTATTTTTACTTTGTTTAAACAATACAGCCGGGAAAATAACTGAGCATAGACAATTTTCCAAAAATCCACGCGCCTTCGTTTGTAAATCTACTAAAATACACTTAGAACAGTTGTTATTAAAGTAGATTATTAGATCAGATTATTAACCTGAACTCTGCACGAACTCTTATATTTAAGTCAATATATAGGCCTACATCATACATCAAACTACCTTTCCAGAACCTTTACATGGGACTGAGCGTCTTCTGGGGAGAAACGAAAGGAACAGATTGCTTGGCATTTATATACTGGGAACCGTAATAATTGGGGGAAAGTGCAGTGAGTATTGTGACTGCTCCCTATCACCCCCTTCTCTGGAAAAAAAAAAAAAAGATCTGTTGTAAGGTTTTACTGCCTCCTTTATGTGGGGGATGGGTTTAAGGGGGGGGGGGGTCAACGTGGTCCGGGCGCCTCGCTGATCGAGTAAAAAAGAAGCAGCCGAGCAGGAAGAGGAGCCAATATCCAGGGTAAAAGCAGATGAGAGGGGGCTGGGGGAGGGAGCCGAGCCCGTGCACGTCGCGGCTTATTGGTAGGCTGGTCCCTTAATGGACCGAGTCAGAATGGATCGGATTACACCGCTCGCCGTGGATCAGTTTGTTTTCATCCCGGGTTAGTCCTCACAGCCAGAAGTTGGGGCGACTTCGCCGTTTGGATTTATCTGATCTTTTCGAAGCGGTACGTGCCGAAGAGAGATACCTAATCAGATGAGGTGAGTGGCGCATTTGGACGGGTAGTGGCGAGAAATCCGCTGCAGGAGCCTATACTGGACCCGAAGCCAGAAAGGTCCGCGAAGTGTGCGAGAAAGTGTTACTAGCGGAGCCGAACCTGACGGGAGAAAGCGGGCTCTCACAGCCTGAACACAAGCATTAGAGAAAGGGTACAATCTGTACGCGGTATATATACTGTGCCATTTTCATACCAAAGTATGCAAACTGTTACCCTCCTTTTAAGCTGCAGTGGGATCTCAGTGCCAGAGCTCACTTCGTATTTTGTTAAATGGTTTTGTGAACTTAATGGCTGGGGGATGGTGAGGTGAGGGGGAAGGGGGCTGCCGTGGTGCCATTCGATCGGTCCCGGGCTTTGAAGATTAGAAAGCTTTAAACCCAGCCTAAGACCGAGTGGACTGACGAGTTTGCAGCAAAAATGTAGTTTTTTAGAATTTGGTGGGTCCGTAACTTGGATTAGGAAAGAAGCGAAGACATGTCGTGGGAGCCGGGAGGAGAAATTGGGAATTCTTGCATCTGTTGCCACGGATTATCAAAATAAACTCGCCGTACTTTCAAGGAGACCCGATATATTTTAGGACTGTATGAAAATCTCCAGGTGGACTGCTAGAGCTCTTGTTTGCCCTGTCTGAATCCGAGGAAAACATACGAAGTTCACTTGGACCAAGAGGGTGTGTGTTATTATTGCTGCTTTTCCACAACAGTGGTCAAATATCTTTTAACGATGATCTTCCAGTAACTGGTAATAAAATCGATTGTTTTTAACGTAGTATTAAGTACACTGCGGACGACGTGTAGAATAAGTAGTTAATATGCGTTTGCAGTTTGGAGATTGTGTAATCAGACCGCCCTGAGTTGTTTTATTCTGGGCATGGTACAGTTTTCTGTTCAATACGTTTCGGATCATTTACATTTGGACGCTTTCCTAAATCAGTGGGATCCATTTGAGTGTAGTGCACAGGGTGCAAATCAATTTTGGCACGGTTATAAGTACACACTATACATACACAAGCAGATCACTGTGTTTATTCATGCGCTATAGAGGGCTGCAGATGCATGCTATTAAAATCGTTATGCTCCCAATTGCCATTTTAAGGGTGTCTTCGTACGCAGTTACACAAACGATATTGTCACAGTGTGTTAAAGGGATCGCCGTGAAGTTTCCACTCCCGGCGCATCCGCTCGTTTGAAATCCCTGCAGGTGATTACATTGTAATTCCCCCGCTAGTAGCGGTGTGTTGGGGAACAGACCCCCTCCTCTGAGCCGCGTTTGGTGCTGAGCCCCTCAATCCAGCGCTCACAGCCTCCCCTGTGGATAAAAGGCAGCCATATTCAGAGTAGCTGCCAAATCTTTAAAACTATAACATTAGTTTTGGCCGTGTAGTGAAGAAGCTATACGTTTTCTTTGGTTTGTGGAAGCGCGGTCGACTTCAGATTAAAACACATTTTGCCAATGACTATTTAAAAGTCTAGTATTAAGTTATGGTGAACTTTAACTCTATGAATGTTTGTGTACTTTTACAGCTTGTTGCTCTTTACAGTGTCAAGTCTTAAATCCTAAAGTGGAGGATACCTACGAGTTCTCTTGTTTATCCCCCACGCACCCACCCTGGTGAAGTGTGGGGGAATATGTTTACCAAATGAAAAACATCCACTGAATGAGGCTGTTTCCCCATATTGTTTCGACATAGCGTACATTTTAACTAACCTCAGATTAAGTGTGCTCAGTACATAATATAGTGAGTTTTGTTTGTTTAATGACTCTTTTTGCCACATCTATTGTTAAATGGCCCTAATTATCATATCAAAGGCCACCCAAATGAACTTCTCTTGTTCGGATCCCAAACACTATGTGAAAAAACATCAATCATCCAGTCTCTAACCACAACAGGCTACCGGGCCCAGAATAATTGGGGGACCTTGTGAAAATCGCCAGGCTGTTAACAACAGACTTGGCGAGGGGCTGGGGGTCTCCCCTCCCCACACACAGAGCCCCTCACCACAGGAGCTGACATCCCGGCCGGGACGCCGCCTCTTAATATGACTCGGACATCTCTAGTATAGTTGCACCGCCTTATAAACACAGATTTGGGGGCAGCTGCATTAGCGGCTACTTGTTGAACTTTAGACCTTTAAAATGGTCGGATGTTTTGTGAAACCACTTAAATATTTTGCTCACTCGGTAAATAACAGGTCTGGCTTTTGAGGCTGAAGTCTTCAATATGCTTTATTTAAAAATTAACCACTCTTCTTCCTGGGTCTGGCGCACCACACCGGCACTGTAAAGGCGGTAAGGTGTAACTCTCATTTCGCCATTATGCAGATGCATGGTTCATTTGGGGGGGGGTGATGACACTGTTACGAGCTTAGCACTTTGGACAGTGTACATCCGGTCACCCACCCTGTTCTGAAGACCCCTGCGCATCTCCCTGTCCGCTCTTAAATGGAGTGGCTGCATTGGCTCACCTCACACATTTTTTTTTAACCTGCAGGGACCCCGTCCCTGGCTTCACTTGGCCTGTTTGCTATTGTCCCTCTTAATTCTAGCAAACATCTTCAAGGCCAGGCTCGGTTCGGGCTAATGTAAACTTGTTTTTCATTTGTTTTGACATACGAGGCGTTGTTTAAGGCCAAGCTGAAGCCGTCACAGAGGAAGCGGGAATGGCGTGTCTGTGGGCGGCTGGTGAGACGCATAGTGGTCACGCCCTTCAGCAGACGGGGGTGGGGAGGGCAGTGCATTGCGTGACTGGGACTGCCTCCGTCTTTGGGCTTGCAGAAGCTGCAGCACCTGGGGGCGAGAAGTGGGGGCCCTCCCCCTTTGGAAAGCCGAGCCTTCGCCGGCCTGAATAGTCATTGTGTATGTGAAATCTTCACCTTTCACTTCTGCCTTTATCGGGTTATTCAAAACCCAGTGTTTGCCCCGTCTGCTTCACTGTTTCGTGACTAACGCGTAAAGGATGCTCGTTAGACAAATGGTCCATTTTGATTCCCAGGGGCCTTTGAAATAATAATAATGCTCTTTAGATCCTTCTGTCAAACAAAACGTCTTAAGAACCCAAAGAAGAGTCCAGCCTAAGTAGACTAAAAGCTGGTAATGACTGAAGTTTAACTGCTGTTATTTACCCAGTGACTTTCATCTAATATGATGTGTGGCACACAGGGCTGCGTGAACTCCCAGGGCTCGACTCGTTTCATGGTTTCATGCTTGTCTTAACAGTGGTTAAATGTTTAAGCTGAGACTTAATTAGGGTTTGCAGACGGCCACCAAAACCAAGTCATCCTTACCACCCCCACCCCCCGGCTCACCCAGTGAATAATTGGTTACCTTTTACACTGGTGACTTATTAAGCTTTCTGTTTTACATGCTCACCCAGTGACACAGTTCAAGCTTCTTGCTGAACTGAATGATTCCCTTAAAGGGTCAGAGGGGAGGTTCCTCCCGGGGATGTCACTGAGGGCTAGAAGCTAATGGCTGCCCATACTGCTCTTTATTAATGCGTGGGGGGTGGACATTATCCCCTTGCCTGTTCGACTGATTGCTGTGTCACGAGCCTTGCGTCCCCAAACCCACCAAGCACAACCTCAGCTGGCCAGCTTTAGGTGTTGGGGGGGGACTGTGAAGTGTAGAAAGAATTTGAATTAGCACGTCGTTTACACCTGAAACACCAGGTGATGCACTTCACTATGGCAATAAAGACCTGAGAGAGAATTAAAAATGTACACACCCTGATGCCCCCTGGGTCCCGACTGGAGCCAGGGCAGGGCGGTGTCCCGATTGGGAACTGGGGCCATTTCACACATCTTCAAAGTACTTTATTGCCGTTCAGGGGCATGACAATTACAAACGAATGCGATGGAACCTGAAGACCTGCATTTAAATAAGATGCACCGTGCGTTTGGCCCTTAGCGCATACCCAGCGCGCCTGGGACTCCTGGTGTAAACACGCAGGAGCCGGGAGCCCTGGTCAGCTCCATCCGGCCACCTTTCCTTCCTCTTAGGGATTCATCAGATGTGTCGACAGACAGCTGCCACTTTAGCGACTCGGAAAGCTCAGCATAAAATTAGCGTGTGGTGTCACGGGGAGCGGGTATGCTAATCATAGCCGTCAGCCACGGGGGATTATCACGTTAGTCGAACCGAGGCACTTCCATTCCTGAGATGGTGGAAACAAAAATAAGTCCTTTTTAGTTTACAAAAAACCGACATTCCCATTTTTCTATCCCAGGTAACATCTGCTCCATCTGTGGAATAGAAAGTCGGCTTTCCGCGTCGTCATGGGCCCCAGCGTCCGGCTCTTCCTCGCCGCACTGCTGCTGACGGCACCGCGGGCTGGAGTGGCCGGCTTCCCCGAGGACAGCGCGCCTATCGACTCGGTGGACTACCACTGTAAGTCCTGCCCGCCGACGCCGGGGCAGTCCCGCGTGCACAGCACACTGGGGGCTTGTTTCTGGGGGCACAGCAAAAGGGCGCATTGTGTAACTGCTTCATTTAAATGAGTTTGGAAGAACGTGGGTGTAAGTTTGAATATCGGGCATGCTGATCGGGAAAGCACAACCCTCTCCTCTGATGTACTGTGAGAAAATCGTGCCGAGGGGTTAGTGTGAGGATTCTGGCTCCCAGCATGTCACAGGTTTTGCTATTTATGGCTGTACTGGGGGGGGCATCAATGGCCAGTATTGACAGCAGATAACATGGTGACTCGTTTCTCCCTCTCAGACTCGAAGCAGTACCCTGTGTTCAGGGGTCGCCCCTCCGGCAACGATTCTCAGCACAGGCTGGATTTCCAGCTGATGACAAAGATCCAGGACACGCTGTTCATCGCCGGCAGGTAAGAGGGACGTCACGTACGGAAAATACTGCCAGCTACCACATGATTTCATGCCCCAGCAGTATCGATCCAACGGGCCGACTTCACAGCATTGCTTTAAATTCCCAGCGCTAAAAACAGCCTTGCCGTCTCTCCACAGGGACCAGGTCTACCTGGTGAGTTTGCGGGAGAGCTACAGGAACGAGATCATCCCATACCGGGTGAGTGCGAGCTTTGTAATGTCGTGTTTCTGTGCTGTGAAGATGGAGTGCTGTTTATTTCATTTTTTTTTAATGGCTGGGAATATCTGTGGAGCCTAGATAGTTGAGGAAACGCGTCACATGATCCATTCTCTGAGCCAACATCAATCCCCATCTGCCTCCAGGAGTCATCCTCCTGTGAATTTCACCTCCTTCACATCTTGCTCCTGCTCTCAATGTGTCCTTAATCCATTCTCTATGCTGCTCTGCCTTTAATCACAGACAAACGGCCATCTTAACTCCCCATCACTTCTTTTTCACGCTGACCTTTGCCGATTCTGTTTTCGTTCATTGTGCCATCTGCAAGTGTATCGTCTGCCCACTGTCCTTTGGGATAGGGGCAGAGGGTCAAGTGTCCAGTGCCCCTCATTTCGTTTGACGGCGACCGGCGCCATACCCTGTCCTCATCCCTCGGCACATCCCGTCCTCCGCTCCCCTCTGCCAGTTTGCTGCTCTCTGGCAGATCGTGTACCCGTCCGTCTTCCCGTCTCTTTCCCCCTTGAGCTTTGCCATTTAAATCTGTCTGACCTTCTTTCCCCTCAGTTTGTCGTTTTGCATTTGAAATTTAAATTTCAGTTGTGCTCTGTATGTAGGCCGCGAAACATCTGCTGCCTAATTGTAAAATTATATTTATTTATCGTGTGGGTGAAGAATTATGCCAGCAAACCTCCATACGCTTTGAACAGAAGTGTGAAAATAAAGTGTTTGTCAATTTACTAATGAGCCGCCTTCTGGAATCGTGTAGAAAATACCATGATGAGTGCTACTCCTTACTTTCTTCCACTACAGAAGTTAACGTGGAGGTCAGGACAGGCCGACCGGGAAAACTGCGCCATGAAGGGGAAACACAGGGTAAGCGTGGGAAACACTGGCGTCCCGGCCATCTCGCCGCGGTGCTCATGGCGGCGTCATGCTCTCCGCTAACCCTCCCCCCTCCACCCCCCTCCACCCCACCGACATAGGACGAATGCCACAATTTCATCAAAGTGCTGGTCCCTCGGAATGACGACTTGGTGTTCATCTGCGGCACCAATGGCTTTAACCCCATGTGTCGGTACTATAGGGTAAGTTCCCATTGTCGCTGTAAGAGAACACAGGTCTGGTTCTGTCGGCACGCCAGACCGCAGCTCATCTGCATATCTCCGTGTCCCAGCTGGACAACCTGGAGTTTGACGGCGAGGAAATCAGTGGCCTGGCGAGGTGCCCCTTTGACTCAAAGCAGACCAATGTTGCCCTCTTTGCGGGTAAGCACGCCCTACCCCCCACCCCGCCGACCGCCTCCATGGGCAACCCCTGCAGGGAGCCGGTAGTGGGATCTGAGGCGACTCAGAAACGAGTCACGAAGCGTTACCATCGCTGCATTAAAAAGGAAGAGAATCAGACAATCCAGGGCTTAACTAGAATGTCATCTGCCCTTTCAGAGGGGAAACTGTACTCTGCTACTGTAGCAGACTTCCTGGCAAGCGACGCGGTGATCTATCGCAGCATGGGGGATGGATCTGCCCTCAGGACCATCAAGTACGACTCCAAGTGGCTAAAAGGTAAAAAAAAAAAAACAAACAAACAGACAGTACAGTCCAAAGTTGATCTTTTTCCAGTCATCTGGCAGCAATCCCTTTTTTTTCTTTTTTAATATGTTGTTTACGGTTTACATGTTTTTCTTGTTACGGAGCAAAATACTGGAATGTTTCTCTGAGCACTGATGGATGAACCAGGGAGTCGCTCCTGTCACATGTGAAGTAGCATCGTTAGCTTAAAGGTCGTTCCAATTCCAGCAAGTAACGATGACAAATGGCACTCGCTTTAATAGCCCAGTCAAAGCTTAAGCCACACGTGGGGATGTGCAAGCCGGCTCTGCACAAAGCTAAACCTGCATTTTCATGGCGCTTATGGGATCGTTGCCTTCCCTGCACTGTAAGCTGAGGCAGCTGGTGAGCCGGTGCACGGCCGACACTCTGTAATGACCGGCGCGCCCAACACTCTTTCAGAGCCACACTTCCTGCACGCCGTGGAGTATGGAGAGCACGTTTACTTCTTCTTCAGGGAGATCGCGGTGGAGCACAGCAACCTCGGAAAGGTACGATCCTGAATAATGGATGGGCTCCCGTTTGACTCGCCACATTTTATTGGAACCATAAACCAAAAATGCCCACCATCTGTCCAGAAGTCCGATTGCTCGCCATTTCCGCGGCACGTATCCCCCAAATCGGCCTTCCTGTAAGCCTCTTGAATCTCACAAGTGCATCATGGGAATTTCACACTGGATTTAAGCACTTCCTTATCACTGCTAAATATTTCAGCAGCACTAATGCTATCTGCACTGTGATGTGGGTTTGCCCTGATGAATTATTAAAGGGCGTTCCACGCAGTTAACTGAAGCACAAAACTAACCACCCTAAATTGTCTCCTCCTGTTTGTGTGGATGAAGAATTATGCCCCCCAATCCCCGGAAAGCTGAGGGCTGTAGCTCGCAAGACACCTACTGGTTCAGTTCAAACCAGGCAAGCAGGGAGTTCTGGCTGCTCCCTGCGTGCAATGCATAATGCAGAGGCATTAGGTGAGCGCCCCCCTCATGACTCTGAATCCTGGCTGTTTCATATGCGTCTGCAGGCCGTGTATTCCCGAGTGGCACGCATCTGCAAGAACGACCTGGGTGGCTCTCAGAGAGTGCTGGAGAAGCACTGGACCTCGTTCGTCAAGGCACGCCTCAACTGCTCCGTCCCAGGGGAGTCTTTCTTCTACTTCGACGTCATGCAGTCAGTGACAGACATCATCGACATTAACGGGACACCATCCATTGTGGGGGTGTTCACCACGCAGCTGAACAGGTGTGGATGGGGGGCGGCCTCCCAGCTTGACTGTATGTGCAAAGCTTTTTGCACTCCAAACACCACCCCCGGTGTTTGTGTATAATGGTTTTGTCCCCCCACCTCCCTCGGCAGTATCCCTGGCTCAGCCGTTTGCACATTTTCAATGGAGGACATCGAGAAGGCCTTCAGGGGCAGATTCAAAGAACAGAAAACCCCAGACTCAGTCTGGACAGCCGTCCCAGAGGAAAAGCTGCCAAGACCCAGGTCAGAAGTAGCTCTGCGATACTCTTATCTCGCCGGCACTTTGAGGCTGGGTAACGCAGCCCATGATAGTACAGACACATCGCGTGTTTAACCTTGCCTTTGGGGTGTGCCGTGCATGTGCAGGTGTACGGTTACAGGTATGTGGGCCACTACAGCCAAGCACTGTCATCGGTCCTAATAAGCAGCCGTTCCCGGCTGCTTTGAAAGCCGACTCCTTCTGGATTTGGGGAATAATGCACCCTTGTTCCCTCCAGGCCCGGCTGCTGTGCGGGGCAAGGCCTGGCCGAAGCCTACAAAACCTCCATTGACTTCCCAGATGAGACGCTGCTTTTCATCAAATCCCACCCACTGATGGACTCTGCTGTCCCATCCCTCGGCGAGGAGCCCTGGTTCACAAAGACCCGTGTCAGGTCAGAACAGGGAGAACGCATCGCCCTCACATGCCGGTTGAAGGAGGGGATGGAACCCGTTGGGTGATTGGGAGAGGGCTTTGCTGAATGGAGGCTCTACTGGTGATCGCAGGTACAGGCTGAGTGCCATAGCTGTAGACACGGCTGCTGGCCCCCACCAGAACTATACAGTCGTTTTCATCGGCTCCGAAGCCGGCGTGGTCCTCAAGGTCCTGGCCAAGACGACCCAGAACTCACTGAACGAGAGCGTGGTGCTGGAGGAGATAGACGTCTTCAACCCAGCAAAGTAAGAAGTCACTCGGGTTCACACACAGAAAGTTCAACCTCTCCACCTTTACCAGTTGCTTATCTCCCTTCACTTTCGTGAAAGCTCAGAAAATTCATGACTTTTTTTAAATTAGAATGATATGGGTGCCATCAAAAGCTTAAAGATACTTCATGACAGATTGGGAAGCCAGCTGGAAATGTTAGAGGAGATGGGAGGCTGATCCTGCTCTCTTTCCATCTCCGACAGGTGTGCCTCCAGCAAGGAGGATGACCGGAGGGTCCTGTCGCTGCACCTGGACAGGGCAAGTCACGGCCTCTACGTGGCCTTCTCCAGCTGTGTGATCCGGCTCCCCCTCAGCCGCTGCGAACGCCATGGAAGCTGCCACAAGTGAGTGTGCCCTTCTCCGTGACTCACGGCTGCGATATCTAAGAAAGTCTAAGACTGTACGCTGTCAATGTCTCTGTCCAACACAGTGCCCACAGGCCACAGTTCACCTATTCTCTGAATACTTTAACATGTCAACTCGCTAAAGGGCAGAGGACAGTACTGTAACCACTAGATGCAGCTAATGTAGCTACATCAGCTATTTGCTAGTATAAACCAGGGGATATTCATCAGCCTGAACTATACCGCACTGTACTCAAACCACCATGAGTCATGAATCTTCGTAGATGAATTGAGACATCTGATGACAATGACTTATGGGAATTGCAGGGCTTGCATCACTTCCCGAGACCCTTACTGTGGATGGATGGCTCACGGCTCCTGCGAGAAGATCCAGCCAGGCCAGCTGTGAGTTACTGATCCATCCCTGAATGGAGCAGACACCACCTCATCCTATAGATCTTCTAATGCTTCTCTGTAAATGTTCACCCCCCCATAGGTCTGGATATGAGCAAGACGTGGACTACGGCAATGGAGCAGGGCTGGCAGATTGTCACGGTATGAGCCTAGAGCTGAATCACGTTCGTCACCACCATTTCTGGGCCAGTAGTGACCTCCACCGTGTTCTTCTGCACACACACCTTCAACGTCCAACTAACACCACCCCCATAGCACCTGAACATTCCTCTGAATTATAGCTACAGCCAATGACTTTCCCCTCACAGAACATCATGTAAAGCCTCTCTCCCTGGTGACGAGTTAATGGTTCAGTCGGGACTTTGGTCTGACGGTTTCTTTATTTGGGGTTTTTTTTTTCCTACTGATTTTTCTTGTTCCTTTAATTCCTTTAGAGTTTTTGCCTACAACATCTACGCCAGATTACAAATCATTTGGCGACCCAACATCTGGTTAGTTTTTCCTTTTTCCCCCACCCACGTTCAATTCTGTTTCTTTCCCTGAGTTCAACGCATCTCAAACCCCGTCACCCCACCACCTCTGTCAGCCGCTTGTCAGCCACTGGTCTAATAAGCTTGCCTTTGTCTTTTGCTTAAGATCATGAGTTTCTTGCTGGCTGACCATCCATCTCTCTACCAGCATGTTCTGCATGATCACTGAACTTTCTTTCACTCGAGTCTCTCCATACAGCTTGGCCCACCTCATCAGTCTATGTAAAAGTCTCTACTAATGCATTTCTCGTAGTAGCAATTAACCTTCCTGACTTGCCAAATCTCAGCACTTTATTAGTTTGAATATGATCCCCTAAAATCTGGACAGCAATGAAAAACAAGCCATTTAACTGCTTTTTAATACCATGAAAGATTGAAAAAGACTAACCAAACCAAGTGACTGGCCACTTACTAACCAGCCCTTTTCCGTATGCTTGGCCCAGGATGTGCGCGTTTGCCATTTTTGTTAACGGTTTGTTTGTTACCACAGACATGGAGTTGCCATCACCTTCAGTCACCACCCTGCCATCTGGCCTCATGTCATCACCTCAAATCACTGCCACTCAGAAACCTGAACTGTTTGGTTCAAGGAAGTCTGTGCTCCAAGATGACCCAGCCACCTCACATTCTTATGAGTCTTTACCAGTTGTCCCAGAGGGTAAGGCCTTTGTAAGGAAGTGCCCCCAAGGCTGAACACAAGGCCAGCCGCTAACGGCCGGTGTCTGAGCAGGCTGTAATCTGAGACCAGGCGTCATTGGGCCCTTTCGAAGAACAACGCCCAAGTGCTAACTTGCACGCTAGTCATAAAATATCTGCCTGGAAATCACCTGAAAGATGTTATTCTCCCAAGAAACATCTTCCGTTAGTGGGACTTAATTACAATTAAAGCCTTCCAGGAATTCTAGCTATATGATATGGCAGTGATTTCATTTTCATATATTTTTTTAGCCATATGTTCTGTGATGTTTGTGTTAAGCATTTTTTAATTAAGATGTCAGTGTTTTCATTTATGTGGTATGATTTAATCACCGAGCCTTCCTTTCTCTGTCTGTTTTCACTACCGGTGGAAACCTGTCATTGTAGCATTCTGGATCTTTCAAAACCCTTCACCTAACATCTTACTTTTTACTTGGTTTAGTAGGTTAGAGGACTAACTCCTTTAAAATGTCTGTGGTCACTAACAAACATAACTACTAACATAACTGCTAACCGATTCTTAAAGACCACACACTAACCTAATTCAGTTTTTCTTCTGCATTTTTAACTGCATCTAACCTCTCAACTGAATTATTTCAAATAAACCTGCATTGAAATAGCTGTGCAACCCAATGCTTACAATGTTTCTCCAAAAAAAAGTATGGTGTTCTCGTTTCTGATGTGTGAATACTTTCAGTAACCCTGAACTATTTTATCTGTGGGTTTCTAAAGACATTTGTCTCGCACTAACACGAATGTTCACATTACTACCCAGCCTATGGCACGTGTCTGGAATGCCGTCATCTGAAATCCCATCCATTTGCTGTCATTTGTACCTAGAAATCAAACAGTCCTGTAGAACCAAGCAAGTTGCCCTGGTTTATGGATAATAACATTGATGCTCCGTGTTCCAGGTGTGTGGGAGGTTCAGTCTGGAGAGTCCAATCACATGGTGCACATGAATGTGCTGATCACCTGTGTTCTCGCTGCCTTTTTGCTGGGAGCACTGATCGCGGGAATGGTGGTCTACTGCTACCGGGACGCCTTCCTACAGAAACCGAGGAAGATTCACAAAGATGCAGAGTCAGCCCAGTCCTGCACAGACTCTGGGGAGAGCTTTGCAAAGCTAAACGGCTTGTTCGACAGCCCAGTGAAGGAATACCAGCCAAGTGTGGAGTCTCCAAAACTCTACACAAATTTGCTGAGAAATGGCAAGGAGCTTGTCTCCAATGGTGACACGAAGACCATTTTGAGCGGCCAGTGTCACCCACCAGAGCTGGCAGCCCTTCCTACACCAGAATCAACACCCATCCTTCCACAGAGGAATCTGCAGCCAATCCGGAATCAGTGGGAAAAGGCTCATGGCAAGTCCTGCTCTTCCCGCAGGGAGTCTCAGCCGAAGGGCCCCCATTATTTCTCCTCAAACGCACCTTCCCAGTCAGTACCACCACATGCCCCGATTCCCAGTGCTGTGGTTCTACCCAATGCCACACATGAATACCGGGCTTCCTTCACCAATGCTGATACACCGCGGTCTGAAATCAAAGTCCATAATGGAGATCCACACACAAGTGGCAAGCACTGCAAAAGAGACTTGCGGCACTCGGTGGATGCCCGAAACACCCTGAATGACCTCCTGAAACATCTGAACGAGAATGGCGGCAGTGTCAGCCCCCAAGCCATCCTTGTCGAAGGGCCAAAATCCCGTCACCACATGATGCTGGACCCCATGAGCGTAAATGAAACCCCACCAAAAGTCCCCAGCAGAGAAGCTTCACTGTACTCACCTTCCTCATCCCTGCCTAGGAACAGTCCAACGAAACGGATGGATGTGCCCACGACTCCGACAACACCCACAGGTCAAATGAACACTTTAGAGAGACAGAGGGGCTTGCACAGGACCCCTTCACAGAGGCACTCAATGTCAGCGCCTCCAAAAAGCCTTAACTCTCCCAATGGGGTTGGCTTATCACGCCAGCCCAGTATGAACCGGGGGGGCTACATGCCTCCTACTCCTCCTTCAAGACTTGACTCCCATGGAGCACCTCTGGGGGGACACAACCAGCCTTCAGTATCCCGGCAGAGTAGCTACAATGGGCATGACTCCCTACCCCGAATGGGAGTCAAGAGGACACCTTCTTTCAAACCAGATGTTCCCCCAAAACCCAATGGGTTCCCCCAACAGACTGCACAAATCCGGATAGTGAACAAGTACAACTACTAAGAAGTGTGTACGGTTGGGTTTTGGTCTGGGGAGCCAACCGCGAGGCCTAATGAAGGCCTCGGTCTGGTCAGGAGGCCTGGCTGACTGCACTCAGAGGGAATTCAGCACAAGGGAATATCGGAAATTGCTTAAGGAAGATTCCTTGGGATGTGTGATGGTGATGGTGGACAGAGCCATTTACACCAGGGAAACTACTTTGAGACGATCTGACTACCATTCCAGCTCCAGTAATGGGGGGGGGGGGACTTGAAGAACGGGTCCTGTCATTTTCTACCACTGTCTTCCCATTAAATGTGAACAAAATGTATTTTGTGGGTGTAGAGACTTGGAGGAGCCCGGGGACAAACCCATCCTGAATTTCAAAACAAAATACACCTGTAGTGGGTGGTAAAACGTGCAGTGGGGGGAACTGGAGAGCCTGTGGGCCAGCTGTATCGACCTGGGGTGCGGATAACAGTATCTATCGTGGTACACAACCAGAACAATGCGGCACAGCTATTCGAGCACTACTTCCCAATGAATATGGGTATCAGATTCTCAGTGAACGTCCAGCGTTCTGCAGGGATGAGTTTCAACTCACTGGAAGATCATTAATCATGCTCGCTGCTATGGATTTAATCCCAAATACAGTCTGTGTCCCCTGGACTTCAAAGTACCTCTGCCACTGAGATCTGGTAGCAAAAGCCCCTCCCCATCATGATTCAGTTGTGTGTGTGTGCACATTTTGAGTACAGCAACAAGGGAATGTAGAGGCTGATCAGGCGTCACAGCGTGCCTGGGGCGCAAGGGAACAGTCACGCTATGCGAGGTCCAGACAGAGCTGAACTGTGATTTCCGGTGAATTCTACAACCCAACCCCCAACGCCGAGGAACATCTGTGCGCAGCTCAGTATGCCAAAACGGGAAAAAAAAAGCTTTCACCCTTTTATTGTTTGAGAACTCATTTTTTCATAAATACTGCAAAACGTGGTTTGAGTTTCAAGAAACTGTTTTGAGAACTGAACCCTTTGAACGATGATTGTGCAATCTCCTAAGAGTTCTAACAGTGCCCCGAGAAGTCATGCCGGTAATGACAGAACTGTATATACAGAACCCTGTTTTTTTTAAGCCGTTTCCCTGAATCTGTGCATTGTGTGCCTTATTCAACACGTGTTGGTCCGTGGTTAAAACGTCAGCTCCTCAAAGGCTTCCTGTGTCTCGAGTTAGTTTTTGGAATTCAGAGGCAGTGAGCTCTCATAGTGGAGAGCTGGCGTGGAAAATGGTGGCAGCTAGAAACAAGAGTTTGGTCAGGCACAAAACCCCCAAGGTAAATCCCAGTCCCAAAAGATATCCCCACAGTTTCGGCAGGATGTAATTGACGTATTATGCAATGTGTGCCCTTAACAGCCAAATCACAGCAAGTAGATTTTGCTCCATGCTCCCTGTAGTCTGTTATTGATATGGGATTGTAATGGATCCCCACAGAGATATTACAGTATGTCAGAGGTTACTTGCAATACTTGCATTTTCTAGCCAAAAACTGAACAGACATTAGAAATCATCTAATGAGTGTACTTAACTTCCTGTGTGTGCCTACACGCGCGTGTATTTCCAGATGGCCCTTGGGAAATCCTCACACAAGATTGGCTACAATGGAGTTATTTTTTTTTTTAAATTGAGGCCATGTATTATATTTCCAAGATACAGACACCACTAATTTGCTTGCCTGTTTAAGCCCAAAGTTATTTTGTGAACAAGCATTGTGTGTATTTAAAGAATCACCTGTTCAACAAGACTGGATGTTGCTACCTGCTAATAACTTTCTCTAGCACAAAAGGAAAATATGTAATCCATTTTAAGGGCTCTGTATGAGTCCAGCTACCCTGTAGATTGCAGTATGAACCCAGGCTTATTGCAATTGGACCTCCAAGTCTTTACATTTCAGTCAATGCTTTGTGTGAGAACAAACCAGACTGACTTAATCTTTAATACTGTGCACATTAGTGGCCGAAATAGTATGTCCTAACGTGTAGATATTGTAAAACTTGTACTGTGAATGTGTAAATAGTTTTTGTTTTTTATATTTTAAAAAAAGCATGTATAGTCCAAATAAACCATTACTACCCAGAGGATCTTGCTGTGTCAAAATGCCTCAGTAGGATGCCTTGGCTTGCCTGTGCTTTAACAGACACACAGAGCTGGATCCAGGCAAAAACCTGTGGGACGCGGATTGACCAGGCAAGAGGCAAGCCGGAACCCCCCCTCCTCCCCGTGACCCCCTTCTTTGGCACGATTTAAGGGGCAACTCAGTGCTTTTGGCCCTGTTTAATAGATCTGTTGCAGCTGGATTCCTCAAAGCATTGAGTCGGACATAAATCCTTCCCATAAATCTGTAAATAAATCTGGTTTTGCTTAGTTAGTAGTCCAGGCAATGCGTTGCACAGGCACGGGCTTTGTGGGGCGGCAGGTGGAGGGCAGAGGCTGGCACAGGCCAGCACAGGCGCTCGGTCTGCAGCCCTGGCTCTGACCATAACAGTCCGACAGTAGAGAGGTGTGTTTACACAGACAGCCTCCAATGCTCAACATGTTGCCAGTTTATTTCAGCCCCAAAGACCTCAAACAGTAAAGAGTGTAATTTTTTTAAACACGTTAAGTATGGATTTAAGTGTTTAACAAATAAATACAATGCCAGATGATTGGCAAAAACAAAGTGCTTCACTGGTAAGCTGGATGGGATGTGCAGTAGGGTGTGTTGGCAACTGATTGCAAAATAATGATAAAACTGGAAAGTTATTAGTGCAGGGACCGTCCCGGCATTTTAACCAAGAACACTACTTTGAAGGAAAAAGATACCTTAAAAATTCTAACTATCTGTCCATCCATCCATCTTCCAGCTGCGTATCTCATGTAGGGTCACAGGGAGGTTCTCGCTAGTTATAATCCTAATATGTGATTTTGAGCAGAGACTGTTCAACTTAAAGAAGGATTCTGCCAGTTAAAAGCACAGATTAGTGCAGGGGAGGTGCTTAAAAAGTGAACAGCTCTCCACCCCTGATAGCAAAAATAACCTGACAAAACACAGTGACGGAGCCTTGATCTACAAACTCTTCCTTGACAAGGCTACCGAGTAGGACCTGAGGAGTACACAGAGAGGTCACATTCCCATCAATTTGAAAGCGGTAAACAAGCGAGATGACAAGAATGCAGCAGTAACACCCACGGCAAGGTCAGACCACAACGCCAGGAAAAGTGTTTAAGGAAATGTATTATGTATTACCTTCTAAAATGTATTCTGAAACGCTGGAAAAGGTTGAGATCCCATCACTATATTTAAATATTATGCAAGAGTTTCACATTTGAAAGTTTTAAACATGCTCTTTAATCACAGCAACACTGGTTAGGCTTTCACAGGATGTAAGCGATGGATGTCGTCAGTTTTGTCTATAGGGAAAAAGAACGTATGGGGGCGTACAAAGCCAGCAGTGTGCAGCTAACCTGTGGTACGAGGTGAGGGACCCCTCTACATTGGCCACAACTTGGTGGGGCACGGTGCAGTGGGGCACGGCACGGCAGAGCAAGGCAGGGCCCAGCGTGACAGAGCATCAAGCCACTTTTGTGCCCCTCCTTTGTGGTTTTCTCGTTCCATTTAAAAAAAAAAAAAGTGGGTCTTCATTTGCTTTCAACAGAAGGGTTTGAAAAATCACACCTCACAGCTGCCAAGGATCCCCCAGGTCCCATTCTCCGGGCTCTCACACAGTGCCGACAGATTCCAGCATTTCTAGCAGGGCCCTGCCGCGGAGCAGTGGCGTTCGGGACGGGGGGAGGGGGACGTTTCTCATGCAGGCCACGCCGCAGCACCTCCGCTTCCATCCCACGGATAAATATGGGCCAGCCATGCCGGTTCCTCTCCTTTCATTCAGATGGCCGGGAGTGTGACCACCTGGCTCCGTTTTGCTGACCATTTCACGGTGACCATTTCGGGGGAGGGGGGGTGCTTTTACTTACAATGTGAGCGGCAGTCTGATGTGAGCCAGGTCAGCTGGCGTACCGGAGGAAATCACCCAGGTTCAACAGCATCAACTAGTTATTGGTTTAATTTTAATTTGATGAGGAAATGTAATATGGCAATAGGAGATAACTAGGAATCAGCCCCGATTCAAGTAGACTTCTGAAGTGGGTCCCGGGGGCTAAAAAAAAAAACAAAAAAAAAAAAACACACACAACACTGTATCACCCACCCCCAAGCCCTCCAGCTTTTTAAGTCAGAAATCGCACAAACGCCTGAGGATCATTTACGTGCAAATGGTTAGGGCAGAATACAAGGAGTTCAGTGAAGAGGCCTGAAATCTAGGCAGAAAGTAAATGAAATCTCTCTGAGGTCTCCACCTGATTTGTATGCCAAGGCCCTGCGAGAGGAAAGTCACCTGGTAGTACATGAAAGCTACTTTTAGAGCACTGAGATGAAAGGGGTTTAAGAAAAAAGGACAGTTTAGCTGATGTGAAAGAGGTCCTTTAAAGAACAACAACCCCGAGGAGAGGCAAAGCGGCCATATTCTGGTTCTGAAATTTACATGGAAAGCTGACAGGAAGTCAGGATTAATGAAAGGGGTCTGTTTGACGACTCGTTTTCCCTGCAGTCAGAACTTACGTAAAGTAGTAAGACTGGGGAGGGAAGTCCAGAGGCCCACTGAGCCAGGATGAGGGTATCGCAGAAATCTGATGGATGTTAGTGTTAAAATGTCTAACTGCGAATCGCTTTCCCGAAAGTCTGAGAGATCACCCAATAAGCTCCGATCTGAGACACAGCAATAAGGATCCTCCATCAACTGCCCCCCACCACTCTGAAAAGTACTCCTCCTTTCATCTCTCTCTGAATGCACAATGAAGTAACTTGGGCTGCAGTAAGATTTTAATAAGATTTCCCCTCTACTGGATGAGAAAATGTTTCACTTGACAGGCAGAGTCAGGCTGTGTTCAGCCAGAAAAAGAATGGGTGACTCGGATTTATGTTAAAACAACAAAGAAATAAAAAAGAAATTACAAAAAAAGCTGGTTTCACTGCACTAACGAAATGCAAAGGCAAGAACCAGGAGACTCAATTTATCACAAAAAAGAGTCGTGAATGGAAAAAGGGAATGGAAATAATCGAAAGTGAATATTACTTATTGATTCATCTCCTGTTACCATAAATGACCATAATTCTATTTATGCACTGCCTTGGGCAAACCATACATAGAGTGTGACACACACAGACAGTTATATGCATGACTACTTTGCTTATGGATTTTGAGGGCCTTCCTTGCTTACCATTAAACCCAGAAATTCAGTGTATAGCTTACAAGTACAGTTTTGGGAGAACAGGACACATTTTTTGGAGTGTGTCCATAACAAGGATTGATCAAATGATCACTCATGAAAATAGGTCCAGATCAGCAAATTAAGGGGTGGTAGCTATAGACGTAGCAGTAATCATGAACGAACGTGTCCACGTCGCCTTTCTGACACTGCAGTGCTCGTCCCACGACTGCACACCCGCTGTGGGAGAGGGCGCTGATGCATCACATTAATCTGGGTCACGGGGAATGGAAGCGAGAGAAAGGCAGGCAAGGCTGAGGAGGCCCTGCAATTAAACTGCAACACAGGGAGCTCACCTTTATGTCAGACCTCAGCACAGCCTCGTGAACCATCTGCGGTGGAAGCCTAAATCCCACATTTCCCAGGCCTCGCCGTAACACCTACATGCCCCATGTGGCAAGATCCTGACACAGACCTGATGATTCTTCCCCAGTATAAAACTGGGATTTCTTCATCGCCTACAGTGACACCCCAAGCCCCAGGAATAAACTGACAAGACCGGGCTGATTTGAGCCCTGCCCTTTGTCACACACCCATAAGGGTGTCTGGTTTCATCAGCAGGGTGCTCGAGGTGTGCCAAGCGAAAACAGACTTTGCGCAGAGGATCTGCGTGCTTGTCAATCATGCAGCATGCGGGGCGCATGAAAAGCAAAGCATCAGCGTGAGAGACCATGACACAAACAAGACTCTTTTCCAGGCTAAGAGTGCACAACCGAGCATCCAGGAGAAAATGGCTCATTATTGCTTTTGATAGAAGCCTGTAACTTATGATCATTTAGGGTTAATCTTCTCAAGCACTCAGAGTTGGGACGAGGACTCAATTTCCAACTCAGGCCTTTCCCTTTCTTTGTAGTAAAAATCATCATTTATCAGTTCGCCTGCTCACTGGAAGAGCTTGGTGGCACACATAAAACATTCTGGAAGAGAGGACTCCTGAGGACTGCAAAAACACACACGTATACACACACACACACAGGTACAAAATTACACTGCAAGTTGAGCCTTAATCTTTTGTTTTAAACAAACAGGTGCAGCTTGTAAAAAAAAAAAAAAAACAGGCGTGGCTTGTAATAAAATGGGCGTGGTCAAATCAATCAAATCAACCCACATGCCAGTTCCCAGCACCAGGGACGTCCCTCCTCTTAGATCACCACAAGAGGCCTACAGAAGTGCAGTGAGGATTCCCAGCACTCCGCTTTCCCTGCAAACACCGCAGCGTTGTTCCACAGGGCTTACAGGCGACTCGGCGTAGCCTGGCGGCTGAGACTGAGGTAATGACTGACAGCTGCCAGCTGCGGGGGCCGCCTCACAACGCCACTCTGTGAGCAAGAACAGGCCTGGGATTCATAGCGGGGTGCGAGCAAACAAGCGAATGTGGCTGGCTTTTGTCAGGACCCACCATTAAAAACAAGTCAATAAAACCGACAGAACAGAGAGGTCAGGATGGAGTTTCAGCTGGGCCAGCTCAAAAGCAGGTGGGCTAGAGGCAGCAGAAGTGACAGCATTAAGGGCAGCATGAGTGACAGCAGGACAAGGCGGTACAGACTCACAACCCAGCCCCACGCACCACAAGGCCCCATTCCAAGGAGAGCCACAGGATTTAAGCTAAAAGTCAGCCATCCTGTGACACACACCACTTCTCTGATCAACAGAATGAGAACTGTGAAGTCTCTCGGCACAAACGGCACTGCGATGCAGAACGAACGCAAAGCAATTAGGCAACACATCTGCCTTTGGTGGCTGCAAAAGCCTCCTCCTCTTTGCCTGCCTGTGGCATTTCCAGCATACGAGCAAATCTCTCCTTATTAAATGTCATTTTAAGGGCCAAAACAAACCTGCCAAACAACCACTCGCCCTGCCATTATAAATCTTGATTTAGCACAAAGCACCGTCTACCCTCAGATAAAAGGCACACAAATATTGATACAGCACATTGTACTCCAGCTCAGTTGATTCAGATCAAAAACAACACATGAGAAACACAGCTGAGAAAAACAGTTTTGTTTTACATCTTCAAAGGCTGGATGCAAGACCAAATTGGAGGCTCAAATGAAGTGGTTACTACACCAGACTGGCAAAGATAATGAAGCAGCGCGCTCACGCCATTGAGTGACGGTGGTTCATACATGACACGTGTTGACAACCGACACCAACACCATCCTCTTTAAGCTCACCGACAGGCATCCAACATCCAACCCACCACCAAGGACCTTAACACGCCCATCGTTCTCGTCCAAAAACCCTGGATCATCAGGCAGTCACGGAATTTAAAAGGAAAGTATCTGATCGTGTGTAAGCAGGGCCTGCAGATGCCAAGATAAGGGTACTGTCATTTGACCATGAGACAAACTCTAAACTCACGTTCCACTACCGAGTCCCATAGGGAAGCCGAGCAGGTCGAGAGTCTTGTAGGAACACATCGGAAAACAACAAGTACTAGCAAAGAGTAATGGGATTACTTGGAAAGAGGTGCTTTGTCAATCAATATCCACAACTTTGTTCTTGCCAAACGTTAACACCGAGTACCAGCCTGAACACATTCACCTCTCGCTGTCTGGCAACATAGGCATGCACTTTGGCGTTGGGCTTCATGCATGCCAGAACTCGTGGCGGGGCTGAGAGAGTCAGTACAGCCACTTCACACATCCCGCTGCCAGGTGCCTTCCAGTCAAACACACACACACACACACACACACACACACACACACACACACACACACATCTTTATGGAGACTCTCCATTCATTTCTATGGGAAAAACCATAATTCCAACAATGACAACCTTATCCCCTACCCACCCTAACCTTAACCATAAGTAGCCAAAGAAAATACAAGACTTTTTTGTTTGCAGTCACAGATTTTTATAAAATCCAGTTTCCCTTTGTGGGGACCGAAAAAATGTCAAACATCAAAATATCAGGTTTTATCACATTGTGGGGACTTCTGCACGCACACATATGTGGCTGACCTCACTGACCAAGCATAGACATGGCTATCTGGACTGGCCCTCCCCTCCATTACCGGATTTGCATCTTGATCAGATAGCAGAGGTGGTTTTGATTGAATTTCTGGATATAAACGTTTCTGACTGACCATGATTTTTCCAAGTTGATTTTTTTTTGTCATTTACATAGCTCACAGATTAAATTTTACATCCTTGGTTGATCACATTAAACTCACAGCCCAGGATGAAATTACACTGAGCTGAAATCTGACTCGCTGATCACTGGCCTACATGAAGCAGGGCCAGCTCCATTCAAGGTGGTTTCCGTATCGTGCTCAACTGGAAGACGCAGAATGGACCAGAGTTTCAGCAAAGTGTGCTTCCTGTCTTTACTCTCAGTTCAGTTTAAATCTGAAAATTGTTTGTTTAGGCAAAACAAACTCTTCCCCAGATCTTAAATGTTTAAATATGTAAACATTCGTGAAGCTAGTCATTCCCATTGCTGCTGAAGCACACCTCCCATTTCTGAGAAGATGCATTTTTCATTTTGGCATTGATGTCATGGTTTTCTAAGAGGAAAATCGTAAGGTCAGACATTACGGTAGCCAGCAGGTCATTAGCACCACATCAGAGGACAAGTTTCCTTTGTGTGGCTTCTAGCACATATTAAAAAAAGAAAATCATACAGCACAAGACGGCTGACACATAAAGACAGGACTGAGATTCAAAGAAAGGTTGGGATCCATAAAAATGCTAAACTGTCCCAGTCTTTCTCCAAAAATAGCATCAGACATCAACAGTTCAAAGCATTTATCCATTACCACTTAACCATTCATTTAGTGCAGAGCTGTAGTGAGTCTGGAGCCTAATGCCAGCAAGCAGAGGGCATGAGACACGTTACATGGGATGTCATCCCATCACTAGGCACCCACACACTACGGACAACTCAGCAGTTCACCTAGACGGCATGTTTTACCTCTGTTAGAGGAAGCCCACTCCTACTCAAACGGACTGAGGCAGTGTGTTGCTCATTTCAAAGCACACGTGGCTTGAACTATTCCTCAATACTGTTCACACCCAGTCCTTCAAATGTGGCGCCCACTACAGTCTACTTGCTCAACACGTTAACAGCTACTCTTTCCTCAACTTCACTTTCCTGCTGATAAAACCTTAACATTATTTATATTATTCAGTTTATCTTTAGCTAATCCACAAGCAATTAGATGTAATAGTTTAAATAGTAATAATGAGGGTTTAAGATAATAAACCAAGAATGACTACAATACCAACAGTCACATGACTACACACAGCCAGCGCACTGAACACGCACTACTGGCAGCTCTTGCCAACTCAAAGTTCATATCGCCTGCTTTCCCTTAAATTACCACCCACTTCTGTGGGAGTTCATTCCTGTGGCAGCCAGACCCTGATTTGATTTTAAGTCTGCTGCCATTGGTGCTGCGTGAATCGCACCAGAGGCCCTGCTTCATGCCTGCTGTACCGCGGACAGATAAAGGGCATGGGGGAGGGTGACATTTCTTTGGAAATGCGATAAAAACAAACCCTTTGGCCTTGAAAACAAACAGAGCTTCTGTGTTTGCTCACATACCCACACCCAAAATTTAACACCTGTGATGAAAAGCTGTAGCAGGAGGCTTGGAATGGGAGGGGCACATGTGGGCTACACTAAGAGGGCAAGTGACAGCACGCCTGGCCCGGTCTATAGCAAAGCCATTCACTGTACTGACATGGAGCCTCTGCCTACCAATTACATGTATAAGCGATGGAGGGCTAATTTGATCCAAGCCTTGGCAGAATAGCCATGTCTGTGGGCTCTTTAGCGTGGTCCTTAACCCGCAGCTCCATGGGCGCCGCCGCTGCAGCTGGCTGCCCTTCACTGCCAAACTTGCTCTAACCTATATGTGCGTCTGTGTGCCATGGAGAGCAAGATGGGGTAGGTAGAGACAGAAATTTCCCCACAGGGATCAATAAAGTTTCATCATTTCATGATTCCAGAAACATCACCTCTGGTCACACCAAGGTGGTCACAACAGTCACTCAGACAGTCAAATGTGACTGAATGCACAGGGCCCAGCTTGGATCTAGAGCTAAGCTCAGGTTCACACTGCATCAGTGACTCAACACTATCCTCTAAAGCAGCGCCTTAACTAAGAGAACCGTACCATTGAAGTATCTTCTGTTCTAAATGTTTTCCGGAAGTATCCACTAGACCGGTGTCCGTACTTGAGAGGGTTCCTGCCAGTCAGCAGAGCCACGCTTCTGCACCAATCAAAATTCAGTCAGATCAGGTCAGGTATAATAATAATAATCTCTCTATAGTAATACTATCTATCTATGTGGATACGCATCCGCGGGGGGGGGGGGGGGGTCATTAATGCAGGGCCCTGCAACACCAAAGCCTGACATGACTGGTCCCCAAGACAAATAAGTTTGAGAAAGCTGCACTAAACCTCCCCAACGGACATATATCATTTGGCTATTATTATAATCAAATAACTGCAAAAATGATTGACAAGATAGACAGGATTCCAACCCATTACACACACATTTTCATCTTAACCAGTTCCCAAAATAGTGTTTCTATCATCTTGCTAAAGTATGGTGTGTGTTCATATGGGATTCAGTGCAGAATCCCAGACACCGAGATTCCCAACCTCCGACTGCCGAGCCCAGCCGTCCGTTAAGTCAGAATTCCATCTCAGTGACGAGGCCTCATTTGAACCCCACAGCCCACTGACTCGTCTTTCACAAGCACAACGAGTTCTGGCAGGGCGGCCACAACATGTGCGCGGTCATCAGGTGGTCTGACGGTTCAGGACCGATGACCACAGTGTTGCCAGGTCACATACTGGCATGTTTCTGTCGCACCCTTTAGCTAAAGGAAAATTAACCCAAACTGCGGCAGCAAAAATTTTGCAAACCGGAATGCAGGGGACGAGATCTTGGAGGCCACGATCTAAGGGGCCTCGGGCCCACAGAGGAGAAACTCCATCACAGAAGAGCCGGTGCAGAGAGTGCTGCCATGACCCCACTCCTCAAGTGCCACGTTGTTATCGCAGCTCTGCCCCTGAAAGTGGCAAACGTGACAATGCCCGCTGGAGGCGGCACCCAAAGCAGCCATCGGCACATGAAGCAGAGCAGCCTGCATTAATTAAGCCTTTAAAGGAACGGACGCCCTATTTCTAGAGAGATGTTTATAGCCCTATAAATATAAACCATTTACCTACAATTCCCATGATTGCTTTTCACAAATCAATCCCATAATCAGTTTCCATCTCTCCTGCACCAGCTTGTAAGAGCCAGCTAATAAGGCCGTCTCACACCCAACCAAATCAGCTACTACTCCAGAGTAAAGGAGGGCTGTCCCCCATGCACACGACCAGGGTCTCCATAGCAGGGTGAGCAAGCTGCTCCCAGAGATCGCTAATTAATGGTAAAGTGGTAACACTTCACCTAATGCCATGTTTTTAGAAATTTATAAACACATTCATAATGCATTCATGAAGCATTATAACCATGGCTATAGTTATAAAAAAGCATAACACATTACAGCCATGTTTATTATGCATTATGGATCCTCTATGAAATTCTAATCTATAATGCACTGTAGATACCTTCACACTGCATTTTAATGGTTGGTATAGGAATTAAGGTTTCTATAATGTATTATAAATGAGAGCTTCATAAATCATTCATAATGCATAATACACAAGGCTATAATCTATTATGCCTTTTGATAAATATGTATAGCCATGTCTATAATGCTTTATGAATGCATAATTGTTATGAATGCATTTATAAATGACTAAAAGCATGGCCTTAAGCAAAGTGTTACCGATAAAGCTGCAGCCCCTTCATGAGCAGTACAGGAAGGGCGCTGTCTGTGACCTTGAAATTGCTCTTTAAACACTTTCATCATCAACAGATGGTCCCTCGGTATAGGAGGTCTAGGGGCCAGGTGTCCCCCCAGAATGGATTCAACAAAAAAAAAAAATCATAATAAACACAAAGTCATACATATCTGGCTAAATATACATTCTCCATGAGAGAAAACAAAAATACCTGTAGATAAATTCCATAAGTACCATAAATATACTGGGGCAACAAACACTCAATTCATACTGAAACCTCAAGCACCATCCCAGCATACTAGCAGGGCCAGACCCCGAAATTAGGTGACACCTGCCCAGTACCCAGAAACCCAAATGCAGGTGCATGACAGGGCCCCCTGGAACTCACACAGCACCACCATTGGGAGGAGGATGGTATTTTCCCCCCCATCAAATGTCATAGTATGGTATGTAGGGAGCGGCAGAGTCAGCTGTGCTGCAATATGGTTTGCACCTGAAAATGGAGCATAATACCATCAGTGTATCAAATGACACAACACTCTGTATGACATAATGGATTTTTAACATTCCTTGTTATTGAATACATTACTTAAACAAGAATGAAGTTAATTAAAAGGACTAAAATTCACTGTTATGTGCAACTCATAGGTTCAGATACAGGGAGCTAAGTGTGGCCAATTGCTATCACACCGTTCCACTGCCCAGCCACAAGGGGGAGCCTGTCAGTCACACAGCTAGACCACCACTTTCAATCACAATGGGCTGCAAATTTCCCAACTTATTTAAATATGACTTTCCATTAAGATCCGGACAGCTGGCACAGAACCGACAGGACATATGGCCAGCTTCAGAGTCCACTGGCTGGCTGTGTTCCTTCTGTCAGGACACCATAATGGGGGATGGGTGTAGTCTTTAAAATTGGACTGCTTATTCTGACAAACAAAAAAAAAATGTTTTTGGCGTCATACCCCCTTCACTGTGAAGCACACACTCAGAGATGCAGTGCTGCATAACCAATAGATGTCAAATAAGGACAGTTTTTAATTGTGGGAGAGGCCTAAAAGGGGAACCAGACTGCAGGGAGAACAGCCACACTCCCCTACAGAAGTGGGCCAGCCCACAGGTTAATGGAGTTCCCATCAGCAGTGCTGCCATTTCAGGGGAGAAGCCTGACACCAGACGTGGGCCTCACCACAGAGACCGCCTTGCCGTCTGGGCTGACAGGTCTCGCAGCGGCACGGAGGTCAAGGACAACAAATTCAGGACTCCCCTGCCGAGTCTGGCACAACAAGAGGGATCACTGACCGGAAAACAGTGGTAAGGATCAGAGTTTGTGAGGAGCCTTCTTCCTGTTGATAAATATTCCAAGCTTTCAGTCTGACAACTTCTTCACATGACAGCAGGCAAGCAGCAGAAGAATCGAGCTTAACTGTCATACTCGAGCTTCACATCACCAAAGGGACCCGCCTTCATAGCCTTTCAAGCGCTCGTAAACTGAAGAGACATACATTTTAGGAATCGCTGAATATACGGTGTCTCACGAAACCTTCTCCCTCACCATGCAGCCTTGAGACTCGCCATGTCTGTCGTCGGAATAGTATAATAAAGCAAAAAACATTTAATGCAGAATATGTAGAGTAGGATGTGGAATGTGCTGCAGGGCTTAGACAGTGTCATGGTGAGAGTACAGCAACAATAATCTGTACTACTGGTCTACATGTGTACATGTAGACACACACCAACATATTTATATTATTACGTGTGTTTCCCAACCTGGTCCTCAGGGACCCGCAGACGGTTCACGATTTTGCTCCCTCCTAGCTCTCTTACCAGGAACAGAAATGTGATCTGTCTGGTAGGGATGTGGCAGGGAGCTGTCTGTGTGTCCCCGAGGACTGAGCTGGGAAAAACTGATATAGGTGCACCGTACATGTAGGTACAACAGAAAGCTCCTGAGCCAACACCTGGAATCACCAACTGGACAAACAGCTGGAATCAACTACTTTCCATCCATCTATCGAGTCCAGCAGCAGCTGAAACAGGAGAACCAAGAGAGGCAGACATGCCAAAGAGTGCCAGCCACACCCTGAGCCAGTTTATGATTTCCATTGAGCAGCTGGATCTCTGCTGAAACAATTATGGATGGATGCCCCTTCAGAGGGTATGCTGGTTTCTCCAAGGACCTGATGCAGCTCCTTTCTGGGTAGTTGCTATAGCTGAAAGTAAAGTCTCCCACCCTCAGAGAGGGCACTGCAGCGTGTCAAATGCACACTGCGACAGATCTCAAAGGAACATAATAACCATTGTTGGAATTTGAACCACAGTGAGAAAGCAATTGCCCAAGGAGGATATACGTGTGCAGAAGGTCCTCATGCTGGAAAATAGACTGTTGAAAGACTGATAAAAGACTGAAGGCAGCATCTGATACAGATTCAAACACAAGTATGGAATCAACATTTAAAAAATCTAAATGCCCTTCCTATTACCCATCAGACCACCTGCCTACTGATATCATTATAAAGCCCATTCACATTTGTCAAGCCCTTATTTGTCTTAATCACACTTATTTGTTCCACATTAGACTGATGAATTAAAGGATGAAACCATTCTGGCATGCAGATTTGATTAGGGTGCCTCTGACCCAACCCTAATCCCTGCAACAAACCGTGGTCCCCAGTAAAATAGCACCCCCTGCATGAGGACCCAGCAATGAGTGAGGAACACAAACGCACTTTACAGGCGACACACTGGTTGGTCTCCTGTAAGCAGAAGAACAGGCCTCGACTAGGGGCCATCAGTGTTAACTGGCTATCACAGGTCTCATTCAACTTTTCTAAAAGCAAAAAGAGCAAGACACAGCTAAACTCAGTTCAAAATGTCTGATATACAGCAGCATTTAATGTGAAGGTAATTATTATCATTTTAAACTGAAACCTCTAGTATATCCTAGGCGCACTACACAAAACAAGATTGAATTTACAAGTAGAGAAACAAAGACTGTACATCTGAAACAGGACTCAGACCAAAGACGTGACCACCAGAGTGAAAGCAGGCCAAACCAACCAACGGGGGTCTTAATTGATGGCATGAGTCTGCGTGGGGCAGACTGCAGACAATGAGCTGCATTTTCCAGCAACAATGACGATGCCTAATTGCTTCCAGCCCACGTGGAGCAGCAACTAATTGAACTGGGTGGAGAGGACTTATAAAATAAGAGAGGCATTTGGGCTCAAAAAGGAAAAAGGGGAAGAATAGACCCCGTTAAATCGGGCCAGAAGGACCTAACTTTATTTCTTTAGACAGTGTTGTTCCGAAATGTCGGTACAGCCATTTCAAGACCGTATGATCCCATCATGAGCTTCTTCACTTTAATTCAGCTTCTTGAGTTGACACCGAGCTGCTGCCGGTCAGAGTACGACCTCAGCCAAAGACGGTCCCACTGGGGACCACGGGTGGAGGCGGAAACAGGAGGAAGAACCCGATGCGGTGCACGGGTTGCCCTGTAGCAGACTGCGCAACAAAGTCCTGCATGATGCTGCTGCAGCATCGATTTCACTTCCTGCAGGGCCTTTTCCTGTTTGTGTTTCCTGAAGGGCCAAATCTCCTTCTGTTTTACTTGGAAATGTCATTGTCCTGAAGGTTAAGCTGCACCCGACCGCAGAATGAATGGCACGCGGAACTGATCGCACACTGAACGCAATCGCACAGGGAACGATTTCCAGCCAACTTGCTCTCTGCTCTCGGTCCCATGTAACAAGTCTGCTGTTGGTCCCATGTAACATAAGGCTACAACAGCATGAGTGGCCGAGCTGAGGCCTTCTGGTTACAAGTTAAGAACTCAAAAGGTTCAGCTCCAAACACTGGCATCAGCATTTAATCCACAGGAAGGCATTTCACATTAATCTTTAGTCCCATTGTTCAAGCACCCTGAGCCTATGAACCATGAATGCACACAACACTAACACTCCAGTTGTATGGAAAATAAACGCATTACAGAAGCTCCCTGGGTATCATAACCAGGGATAACCATATGATACCCAGGGAGCTTCTGTAATGCGTTTATTGTCCATGTTACGATATTTGAACTTTATGAAGGGTATTCCAATTTCTGTTTTTCACTTCCAGTACATTATTCAATAAATTATGAGATATTCAATACTTTATTATATACAGTAGGCTTGTTAATGATTTTCCACAACTGTAGACTAACAAAAGTGTTCTAAGCATGTTTAAGGTAAGGTAGAATAGGCTATAATATGTATAATATATAATAATATGTTTGTTAGGTTAGATGTACTATATTAAAAATGCATTTTCAGCTTAGGATGGGGTTACTTTCCCGTAACCCCATCATAACCCAGGGAGCGACCTGTACTTCTTTCAGACGTGTGTGTTCCTGATAACGTACATCACTGCACTCACCCCTGGCACCGAGTTTACAGGGAAAACTAAACGGAGCATGGTTAAAGTTTTTAAACAAAAACACACAGCCTCGTTCTACTTCTGCTTACTACAAAACGCACGATTCACCAAAGCACATCAATCCACCACCCCCCCCCAAAAAAAAAAACGCATCATGAGAAATATTGAATAGGGACAAAGCCCTGCCTTGCTAATTAACTGCTAGATTGTGGGGTGAGCGTCAAACGGGGCAAAACCAGCAGATAGGAGCGTGCCAGCAATGGAGTTCAGCGGGGATGTAAAGGACATGATCGGAGTGTTAATTAAACACCAGCTTGCATACAACACATCACACACGCCTCAGAGCAGCTAGTCACTTCTAATCAAAGCATGATCACTGATCAGTGTGAAACCAGGAAGAATGAAAATTAAATCATAGTACTACAGACTGCAATATTACAAGACTGTCATTCTTGATATGACATAGGACCAGTTTTTGTAATCTAGCATCAGATAATGCAAGTGTAAGTACAGATTTAGTGGATTGATACAGAGTGGGTTAATATTTCCCCACCACTGGCCAAGGCAGCTTGTGCCACCTGGGCTGACTGCAGCTACAGCGCCTCCAAGGGGCTAGTGGGGGGACTTGCATGTTGCCAGCTGTCACCACAGTACATACACGCTGTTTACACAGCCATTCCTAAACAAGCCGGGCGGTTCTGTGGTGAAGCAGACAGCTATCATTTACCAGGCACGTAAACACATCAGGCACCTTAGGTTGTCACTTCACTGTTCAGTCAGGTATTACTAAGCACTGCAGACCACAAGGAATAAAGGAAAGCATAATAAAATAAAATAAAAATAAAAAACATACCACCACCACCCCCCCCCCCCAATCCTCCCTTTTCGGTCTTAACACTTTATTGTCCTGATTCTCCCTGCATGCTGTTCCTCCATTCCTCAGGCACAAAGCCACCAGTATCATCGTCTGGCACTCCTGCAGTTTCCACAAACACAACAGCAGGACGAAAGTTCACTTCAGGTCCTGAGAATAATTTTTTTTTCTTCCCAGTGAGCAATTCAAGAGCAAACAGCGTTTCACCTATCAATAAGAAACAATTCAATTTTTCTGCAAGTTTTAATGTTTACATTACAGACATCTTGAATTTCCCCTGAGGTCCCAGTGTATCGCAGGGTGGTCAAGGGCAGCCAGAACTGCTAGAGGGAGCATCTGTCCCTGCAGCAGGCTATGGAAAACATAGCAGAAAAATAGCCTATACATCACTGAAGAGAATACCAGCTGGAACAGGCCCTAATGCAGCATGAGGAAATTAAAACTCACCTGCTGGAACACCTTTTCTAAGTAACATGAAAAGCATTTTTTTCAAATAGGGCTTGCTCGGATTTGTAAATGTTCTATTAAACTTTCAATGTTATTCACTGCTGGGGGGGCTGATGTCTTACTGTGCAAGGGGTGGGAGGGAGATTATGTTTCCACATAAACCCAGTGGACAAAAATGTAATGAAACCAAAACGTGAAAATCACATACTTCCACTTTATCCATTGACCGCTATTCCTTAGAGGCTTTTAGTATAAACTTTTAGACTCATACACTGGCCTGGTGTGTAATGGTCCACAGGAAGGACACTGTACCACCAGCTAGTGCAGAAGGAAAGATGAGCTTTTCTACTGAGCCGTCTAGCGAGCTCTAAGAAGCAGAAACTCCCAGCTCCTCTCTCCCTTGCCTGGTCAGTAAAGTCAACTCACTCCATAAATACAGACACAGCAAGGCTGTAAAGCACATCATCTAATCAGCTTAACTCCACTCTCCGGAAAGGGGACATCTGATATACTCCGCTGTGGGATTCCAAGAAAATATGAAGAGTGAAAGAAAAGCCTGGTTTCCACACGTCTCTCAGGAATTAAAGCGAACTGGTCTCAATTGCTCTGTTTTATCCGTTTTTTTTCCCCTTAAAGGTTTTTGAAAGAATAAGTGAACAAATGAATAGACAAGAACAGTGCACACCACAACTACATACTCAAATAGTGCCATAGCCTTGGTTCTGCAGAAAGAGTGGGAATTAAAGCAATGCACTGGAACAACCCAAAGTAATTGAGACAATTGAATCTTCAGTCCCATGGTTCAGGTTCCAAGGCTAAATTTATTTGTTAAATTATGCTGCCACCTGCTGGACCAGGGAAATGGCTTTAAAATCAAGCTTTACGTGTAAGTTTAGTTGCTTACATTCGATTTCTGTTTATTCAAAATGCTAGAGGCAAGTTATTTTCCACACTGATCATTTAGCGTCTCCCTTACAACATTATAAGTCATGTCATGGTAGATGCGGCACATATGTAATAAGAATCATCTCACTTATATAAGTTTTGTGGCATGGTAGCCAATATTTTATAAGCAATTAATGAAAAGAAGCTAAAAGGACGACACATGCCATGAAATAGGGGTTCCCAGTAAAAGCCAACAGTTATCGTCCCGGAAATCATTACCCACATCATAAAATGTAACCGTGCGGGGTTGTCTGTGAATGTGAAACGTCGACAGACAGGTTTCCACTGCAATATCGCACCCTGACGTTCGGTCTCCGCTACTACACGTAGACTGGGCTTTAAAAACTGAAGCTGAACGCTATAAAATGGAGCTTGCTGAAAAAAAACACAAATTTCTAGCAAAGAAAAAAAACAGCAACAGACATAACCAATTAAAATGGGTAGAGAATCTACCCATTTAAGGTTACCAATCTAAATGTACTTTACCTTCGTTCACTTACATTTAGCCCAGACTATCCGACAAGTTACCTGGCCAAGCAACATACACAACATGATACATACACAAGCTAACAGCATGCACACAGCTGACAGTTTATATCGAAATAATTTTCTAATTTCAAGTAAAGAAAGTAAAGGGGACTACATGGATGTGAATTTTCAGCTAGTGTTCTCAGAGACTAAGAAAGCGGCAGACATGCATCCCATCATCCTACCACGGACATTTAATTAACCAATTAATGCATTTTCAGCAGAAATAAGGTTACTCACCCGTCAAATGATCCGATGCAGATCTGGAACCATCAGCCCATGTGTGTCGAGCAGAAGGAGACCGATGTTCAGCTCCATTTTACACGATTCCGAAAGAACCAAACAAATCATTCCGTTTTGTCCAATCTGCATGACCTTACGATGGTTTACTAATAGTAAATTCTGTGACCCAGGCTCCAACTCAGAGGGAGACGAATAAAACAGAATCAAAGTTGATGTAGTCACTTTTGACGGAATTTGCGAGACCTGACGCATACTGAATTGGCAATAGAAATTGGAAACCTTTTTACTATAACAATTATTCAGTTGTTGACACGTTCACGAAGCGATAAATTTGTGTCGATAAAAAAATCAGTGGCACGACTTCAGTCTGAAACACCCACTGTGAACTTCGGCGTGTTTGCATACACAGGTTCTTAAAAGACGTGTACATAAGAAAGACAAGTTTCCCTGGCAGTAAGATTTGGCTGCAAACAGCTCACTGAAGATATTCTGTTATAGTTAAGTAAATTGAAGAAAGATTACTTGACCAGTTTCCTGCTATGTTCTGTTATCCGACAGAAAACTAACCATTAAGCCGGTATATTTGGTTACACACTTATCAGCTGTTACCGGTGCACCGATGGACGCACAGTTTGCCTCAGGTACCAACTTACGCGCGCACGGCGTGGTCGTGCACCTGGGAGCAGTGGCGCCCTCTGCAGTGCCGGCACAGAACAGCTGCGTGCGGAGCGGCGAACGGGAAAAAGATCAACGGGGAGGCTTTAATGCTCAGTGGCTTTAAGCCGATTAATACCATTTTAAACTTGGAGTTAGCACCCGTTCGGTTCTGTACGCCAGTGGGTCTCAATATATTTTTTAAATGTTATCGTCAGGGAGCCCCACGCCACTGGACAAATTTTATATTTAATCGTGGAACATAATTGGATTGGTCTGGGTTGGGGGCCGAGCATGAGAGACTTTCACGAGGTCCAAAATCAAATGTCGGGAGGATAATTTCAGTAAAGCAGCTGAGAGCTGCGATTGTTTAAGTTATATAGGCCATCTAACTAATTCAACTTGATCGAATTAACTTGGGGAAACCAAAGTGCTTTTTTGTTTTTTATATATATATATATATATATATATATATACATATATATATATATATACATATATATACATATATATATATACATATATATACATATATATATATACATATATATACATATATATATATACATATATATACATATATATATATACATATATATACATATATATATATATACATATATATATATATACATATACACATATATATATATATATATATATATATACACACACACATATATATATGGAATATACATACACACACACAAATGGCATGCATGTGTAACTGCACTAATACAGCTGCTGATCATCAGATGTACTGCAAAATCCATAGGTACCCAAACAGGACATTAAGTTTCTTTGGGGAATATAAAAGTCAAGCTCTTAGTTAACTATGGTTTTAAAACTGTTAGTTAAAAATGTTTATTAAAGGCTACTTTATTGAGCTCCCCAGAAATGTGAATTACAAAATGATTTATTATTAGGCGTATTACTTAGGCAGAATGCATCTTAAACTGATGTGGACAAACTAAAATATGAGCAAATATTTTTATTTCTTATAAGCGCAAATGTTCAGCAAGGCTGTCCAACCTAATAAGGATACATTATTTACCTTCAGTACAGCAGTAGGGAAACCCATAGATTTGTAGAATTATGCATGAGTGCAGTTCTAGGTGAATACACTGGGATGTTGGTGAGAATAAAATAATTATCTAGCCATTTAGGGTGTTTAATTGGCCGTTTTAGTTTGTCCATTACAAATAAGGATCGGTGTTTCCAATCAGCTAAGTAACCCTATTAACTGAAGAATAATGACTCAACATGGTGATTAAAAAAAATCGAATTAATGTTTACTTTGAGACTTGCAAGTTGTTTTTCGGTTGTGTTACTGCAACAGCACATAGTAAATGCAATATTTTTTTGCTTGAAAGATCATCATCTTTAATTAAATAAGTTGTACATCTTGTTTTTTTTCCCCCCAGAAAATGAATCCCAATGCTTATCCTACTGTACTGTTTCCAGAGGTCGTTTTTCAGAGAACAAGGACAGAATGTATTATATTCATGTCAACTGTTGTTGGCTGTATAATAGGCTTAGCACCGTCTCTCATAGTTATAAGTATATATGCAAGTCTTTTGATTTTTAAGGATATTGACTCCTCTTTCAGCCTAATTAGGATGTAGGGCTGTGGTGGTGCACTTGTGTATTTTCAAATACAGGGCGTGTAATTAATCTCCAGGTCTCCATCTAAGGATGTTTCCAAGGCTACACTGGTGGCAGCTGGGAAACTTCAGAAGCACCAACTCATTAAGGAACAAGGGACAGACAAAGACTGGTCACATGTGACACCAGGGACATCCCTGACAGCTATGGGCCTTACTGATGCAAGCATTCCTGAGTCACCAGTATCATACTGGAAAAGGGGTTACACTTCAAGGGCACAGTTAAGTACTGGGATCTCAAACACATAACATAAGTAAGCTAGTACAATTTCTTCCAGATCGCTGAAACATCCTACACCACAACACTCACTGGAGATAAAATCAAATCACTAGAACAATGCTAAAAATTAAAAAAGTTTATTTATTCAAATAAACCGGTGGCCCACAAATTTAAAAGTATTTAAAAAAAAAAAATGTAATTATATAAACTCACCCATGACTCATTCAGGCAGAGGGACTGTCAACCATAACTAATATTGTTACAACACCAAAGACTGAGGAAATGCGTTTTTAAAACAAAACCAAAAGTGGAAGGACTGTGAGGACGCGGCCGGGCAGAGGGCAGGGGGCTTCAGGCATTTCGGTCGATGCGGACATCCACCTCCCTGCCATTGATCTTGGTGCCATTCATCAGGCGGCAGGCCTGTTCTGCGCTCTCCGGGGAGTCGAAGCGAACCGTGCCACAGCCCTTAGACCTTCCATTTTCCATCTTTATTTCAGCAAACATCACCTGACCTGCATCAACATAGGTAACATGGCTTGGCATTCTGCTACGGAGGTGGGCAGATACTCATTTCGTTGGCTCAAAGTGGGACTCCTGTCTGTCTGGATTCTAAAAGGTAATTAGGATACATTTCATATAGAGGCTCAGCTGCCTCTAACAGAGGCACACGGCTGAGTGTTTTTAATCTGATGCCCTGAGTGCTTTCAGCACTTACCACAATGCCTGAACTTTTCCTTCAATTGCTGCCACGTAACGTCATAGGAAAGCTGAAAAACAAAAAATTAGCAACATTAAGTTTTAAAAGGTCCAAGCAGCGACAAACCTCTTACACACGGAAGTGCGAGTTAAACGACAATTCAAGATGGCCGCCACTTCAAGAAAGTCCTCACAGCTTCTCTCTCGTTTATTCTCAGATATTTTTCCTGAAACTGAATGTATGCACTGCCCCCACCTTTACTCCTGGACATGGGCCGAGTTATTCGGTTACGTTTACTACCATCACCACTTATTGACCATTACTTTTTAAGCAACATCTGAGGTTGTGAACATCTTTGTGTGAAGAATTTTCACTGAGGACACATAACATATAAAACCGGAGGCACTCACATTCCGTACAAATATCTGGCAACCCGCCTTGGACCCAGAGCCTCTGTCTGACATCACGGCACCCATGTGGGCGGTGCCAGTGCCATAGCCGCCGTAGCCACGGTTCATGTCCATGCCGACCCGGTCAAAGCTGGAGCCCATGCGGTCCATGCCACCACCTGAACAAGCCACACATGTTAATGTAAAACCCTCGTTCCCCCCACCACCACAGGTTAGTCTCTGCTGAACGCGACAGAGAAGCATCCTGCAGCTCTCTGCTGAAAATTTTACAGAAACTACACAGAAAGTGTGGAGTTACCCAATCCGGAGCCCATGGGCCCACCCCCCGTGCTGGCCATGCCGCCGCCGTAGGTCCCCATCCCGCCACCTGCGGGAGGACAGCCCAGCTGAGAACACGGCACCAGACAGCGACCGGGCACAACCAGGCTCGCGCGAGGCACACCGCCTGGCCCTCCGTGTGTCCATCAGGCGTGTATGCACTCACTGTCTCACACACAATCAGGCACATATGCGCTCATACACACACTCACCCATTCCCCGGCTCATCGACATGTCGTTCCGGCCAAAGTCGCGGTTCATGCCTCCCATCGCTGAAGGATACATGTCTGAAAGAGTAACAGGGTAGATGAGATTCAGTCAGCTGCTCTGACTGAATTTTACGCAGCATTATATCTACATGGGGCAAAAGCTGAAGAAGAAGAAAAAAAGATTTGATAGTGACGGGCTCCTAACCCTAAAACTTCCAATGTCACGTAAAAGGGTATCCATAAGAAAGGAAGCTGGCCCTGAGCTGGGGGGGGGGTCACGTGGTCAGCCAGTACTGCGCCTGCTGGACCAAGGCCACAGGGCGACCGGGCAAATGGCCACAAGTGCCACAGACCATCTGGAGTGCAATTAGCAGCCCTGGGGCATGTGACCAACCCAATACAATCCAGCAAAAGCAGAATATTAACAGGGAGGGGCCAGGTTCTAAGGCGACATTGCTGCCTTAGAAAGGGTGCAACGTAGGGCTACGAGAATGATTCCTGGTCTTAGAGGAATGTCTTATGGGGAGAGGGTAGCTCAGTTGAATCTGTTTAGTCTCGAGCAAAGGAGACTAAGGGGGGACATGACCCAGGTGAATAAGATTCTAACAGGCGTGGATGCTGTTCAGCCAAATGGCTATTTCAATGTTAGCTTAAATACTAGAATTCGTGGCCATCGGTGGAAATTAGTGGGAGAACATTTTGAAATGAATTTGAGGAAGCACATCTTTACACAGCATGTAAGGAGTATGGAATAGTCTTCCTGCTAGTGTGGCGCAGGCTAAAACCCTGGGTTCCTTTAAATCAGAGCTAGATTAGATTTTAAGAACTCTGAGCTATTAGTTGAGTTCTCCCCAAATGAGCTTGATGGGCCAAATGGCCTCCTCTCCTCTTTGTAAATGTCTTATGCTTTATGGGGGGGGGGGGGGGGGGGACAGTGCAGTACCTCCCATGCTGTTCCCCATGCCTCCGAGACCCATCCCGGTCATGGCAGGACCACCCCTGTAATCATCCATTCCTGGGTAAGAGAACCAACCAAATCAATCAGTTCATGGCTGCACATGCTTCCCCATCACAGCACACACAAGGTCCAGAATGCGCCTGGGGTTCAAACTACACACTCCGCCAGGCCTTGTACCATCAAAAGCAACACCGTGATGAAGATCATTACCTCCCATTCTGCTCATGGGGGTCATGTCTCTGCCTCCATAGCTGCCCATGCCATCCATACTGTTAAAGGCTCCTGTGCCTCCCATCCCTAGCAGAATGAATTTAAAGTCCTGATTAGTTAGGAACTCCAGACGGCACAAACAGAAGGACTTCATGCCAGACAGACATCCCTGGGGTACGAACGGCGCATGGCGATCTGCGAGGGCAGACGGAGACACACCTGACATCCGGCTCATTCCTCCGTATCCAGGTCCATCCATCCCTGCAAAACATACAGTATTTCTGCAAGATGCACAAAATCATTCCAGCAAAATAAACGTTTGCTTACACTACCCACAGAAAATAAAGGTGGACAGCTTTGTAATAAGTAAGGCAGAGCAGAAATCAGCTTTCAAAGTGGCATATAGGCCATTTTCAAATCTGCACCTAAATTTTGTGTGATGCATTAAGATTAATGAAAACGGCAATATCGTCATCTTATTTCCTCAAGCTTTGGTGATGAGAAACATGACTGATATACAGGGATTGACATAACTGGTAAACCGGCAATCGATTGTTGTAACAGCGTGAACGCGTACCTATTTTAAGCGCATTTGCAGCAAATGACAAATTATTGTGCATTTGAACTTTTACATCCTGTCATTTCATTTGCAGTATAGAGGTTAAAATGCATGGTAATTTTTTGTCAGATCACCGCAAATGCACTTAAAATACGTATGCGTTCACACCATTACGTTAATCGATTGCCGCACGTATCGCTTCTAAAGGTGAATGCGTACTCACGTACCAGTTTTGTCAATCCCTGCCAATATAGTGTTTAAAAACAGCTATAGCAGGTAGAGTGCAGAGGTACACTGAGAGAAGCAGCACGCACTAACCTCCCATGTTACCCATGGCTCCGCCTCCGCCACCGCTGCTGCCGCCGCCACCGCCGCCGCCACCGCCTATCCGACTGGCGCTGAGCGGCTGCCCCCCAGGGCCCAGCCCCATACCGATCCCGCCGAGACCCCCTGCACAGATCACGGAGTTCAAGCTCATCCATGACACTTCACGCTGCAGCAATATTTGCGGGACGGATTCATTGTAAAGTTTACAGCGACTAGAAGGGGCCGGAGAAGCGAAGACTCACGAGGAAGCTGCGGAGATTTCTCCATGCCACGGAAATCATCGGGAGGAAGAGACTTGTCATCCTGGAACGAAATGTGAATTCACTGTACTCTGCCTCACTTTCATGGAGCCCCCATGGAAACACATGGGTGGTAAAGGTTTTTTAAACAGCCCGCGCAAACAAACAAAGACCTTACCATCTTCACATGCATAGGCCTGTCAAACAGCATCTGACCGTTGAACATCGCTGAGAGGCGTCAGTCAAGGATTATCAAAACCACCAAGGCAAAAATATAGAGGTACCTTAATTCAACCATATACCCTGGAACGTAAAGGGTCATTCCACTGTACTTAGAATCCCTAACAGTTATCTGAGCAGTTCAGATTATGAAAGTAGCTTAGAGGTTAAGGACCAGACAGAAGCTGAGAAACACCCAAAAGCGGCTCTATAAATGAGCACCAGCTGGAAGCGGCTTCGGGATATTTAGACAAACCAAATGCATTAATCATTCATTTGAAACACAGCCCATAGGTGCCCTCTAGACAGCAGGCGGAGGATACAGATGGCCTGCACGGCCTCAAACGGCTGGTCGAAGGTGACAGTCCCCATCCCGCGACTCTTCCCATCTTTGTCTTCTTTTATGTCGGCCCTCTTGACCACCCCTGCCATACTAAAAACCTCCTTCAGCTTCTTCCAGCCAACTTTGAAGTCAAGCTGAGCGACACGGAGACAAATCCTTCAGGGAATATCAATCAGCAAATGGCTTTTTGAATTATGAGCCGCCAGAAATAAGACAACTCACATTGGCAACAAACACAGTTGAGCCCAACCGGCCAGCCTGGAGAGAGTGTATGACCTCGGGAGGGATGTTGGGATTGTTGGCGATGGATGGGGGCAGGTTCATCCCATAAGGACCTCCCTCGGGGCCACGCCCCCCTGAGTACATCCCAGCACCACGCTGGAGCACTCTGCGAGCGTGCTCGCCGTCGGGATCCTAGGACACATGCACCGGGAAGGCCCGTTCACAACATTTCTACGGCTTCTTTTACCAGCAAGGTAGGACAGAAATAGCCAATGTAATCACAGCTAGCAGCTCCTACCTCCTTGATGTTCAGAGGTCTGCCACTCAGGTCATACCGGTTCATGACATCCAATGCTTTCTTCACAAATTCTTCATCTTTGAACTCCACAACACTACGAGAGGAAATGCAAAGACTTAGCATCCACACATGCTTGCGGAGGGGGGGGATGAAGCCCAGAAATAGCGGCAAAACTCCAGAGGTTCAACTTACCCGCAACCCTACAGGCACCACATGGAAGGACCAGTTCAGTGGGCAGGAAGGAGGAAGAAGGAGGCAGGTTAGCAGATGTAGTGATGCAGGATGTGCACCAGTGTGCCTCAGTGCGGTGCACAGTATCACAATCGCTTCCCAGAAATTTCTGCAGTACCTGTAAACCTGTGAAGCTGTAGGAATTAGTTGACCTTACAGATCTGAACCACTAGGTTCAGACAGAATTCACCAGGATCTGAAAATTTCTCTTACAGGAAGGAGGAACTCCGGATTTAGAAAACACGGGCCATTGCTAGGCGATACACAACTGCACAGGTTTACAAGCTGATTAAATGCCAGCGTGCCTACTACTGGAAAAGGTTTACTCATTTGCAGAAGGGAGAACTAGACTTCATAAAAGAAAACATTACATAGAGTATATAATGTGCCGGGAAACGAAACTCGTTGGACTTCATTGGCAGAGTAAGAGTGTCCATAAGACTGTTTTACTGCAGGCAACAGTTGCAAGACACATACATCTACCTTGCAGCTCAACTTCTACATTGACAAGGAGAAAGGCACTCTTCCCAAGCAAAGTGCAGTGTGCCATGGACCTACCTTCAGATCTACATGAGAAGTGTTGGAAATGGTCAAAGACAATCTCAGACACATTCTGACAACAGATGATCCCACTGGTTCCCCTTCAGGAATTACACAGCCCAGCTGATCCATCAATTTAAGACTACAACACAACTTTAGGGTCCATTATGGAAACCAATTCAGGTGATCATTAGCCGACATATTCAGTAACAAACCACCCCTCTGGCCAATCTAAAGCAGACTAACAGGCTCTAACAACAAGAACCTCCCTGGTTTGAGAGCAGTCCCCATACACATGGCCTTGAAACTCATTATCTGACAAAACACTTGATAAAATGGAAAACTGCTGAGATTTTAAACCTCGTGCAGCAAGTAGTCCACATCACTTACCCTTGACTTCCCTTCAGCATCCTTAAAGAGCTCCACGTATGTAACCTCACCAACTACACGAGACATACAGAGGGGAAAATACCACAAAACATTTGCATGTGAAACACCAGTCGTCACATCACCGCTGCCCCCTGGTGGCACACTACAGATGGAGAGAACCCATTATTGATTATGAAGTCGGTCTGATCGGACCAAACATTCCACCACACAGGGGCCATGCCATTCTTCTCATTTACTGAAACAAATGCTGCTAAATACAAAGAAAAAGGGCAGCTACATTGAACCACAGATGTAAGAGACAAGTTCAGCATTACACAGTTATGTTGCCCAGAGATCTGAAATCATTTAAGTTGACCTTCCACCTCTAACTGCAAAATAAAACATCTAAAAGCTAAATATCAATACTTCAAAAAAACTATACACAGCAAGGCACAATTCCCATTTTAAATACGTGTAATCTTAAAGCAGATTCAAACACAGGTTACCACAAATGCAGTACTACATGTTTAGAAGCAAATCAATACTGGTAAGCAAAACCCATTAACAAACAGGTCCAAAACAATCCATGACACACACATACAAAGATTCCTGAGTAATTGGAAACAAAGAATTACTCCAAAATTACATCGCTATCTCATACACACACTCAGAAAAAGGATCCGATTCATTTTGAGTATCCAAATTTTATATTTTCAAATTAAGGCGGCTGGATTTACTGAAGATAAAACACCTGGAGACAAAGGGGTATTGCTAAATGCCCTGTAAAATGTACCTTTCTCTCTCATTAGATCTTTGATTGCCTGCCACTTCATATCATAGGGGATGTTGCTAATGAACACCCGGTTTCTGTTGACACCCTTCTTGTCCCCAGTGCCGGCCTGCTTTTCCTTGGAATAAGGGTGAAACCGATTCGACTTCCTGTGGCCAGTTTTTTCTTTCTGATCCGACTTCTGCTTTGGGACTTCATCAGCATCGCTGTGCATACGCAAAAGGGAAAGAGTTAGCCACACAAATGTCACAGCTCTCCTGTATTGACTTCTACTTAAACAGAAGCGCCTCTGTTTAATGCAAATGCAGGGCGTTTTTTTAAATCCTGCAAGAATCAGTCAAATGTGCAATCTATTCAAAAGCACGCATCGGACTTGGATGTAACCAGATACACGGTACTTCCGAAAGCAAACTAAGGCTGAAAACCACAAACACAGCAAGCCTGCCAAAAAACAAGCGCTTACTTTAATCTCTGCTGACTACTAAAATGCGTGTGAAGAACCTCAAGAACGCACTAATCATTCACCATGCCGATTTCAAATGATATACCTTCCGTAAAACAAGATCACGGGCATAAAAATGACTTTAAAACATGAACCTAGCTAGCGGAAAGCCCATCCGTCTGCATCCTACAACGGTCATGCATTACCAGCATGGTTAGGCACTCGGAATAGGAGGGAATTCAAGTATCTGATGTTTTAGCGAGATGATCGGATGGTTTGGCTACTTTGAGGGAAAAAATACATTAAGTCTATAATCTGTATGTAGACAACAGCACCCCATACTAAGGACTAGGCCAGGCGTGATCGTCGGCACGTTAGGCGAGCCAAGGCCAGCGCTCACGCCTCCATCTTGCCCCAACAACCCGCCGCATCTAATAAAGCGACACAAAAGGCAGGCTTACGCTTTCACGCCGTTTTCATTTTCGTGCGATTCATTTTCCTGTTCAGCTACCGTATCCAACACCTCCTGCTTAACTTCAGACTCCTGCACAACATCAGCCATAATTACAACTTTCAACTTGAGTTAGGAAACGTCCGACCTAAATACGCAGATCAAATCCACAATAGCCGGACGAAGGCCCCCTCGAAATATCGCGGGAGTTTACGAGATTGATGAGACGAGCGGGAGGTGTGTGACGTCACTTCCCTGGCAACTGCGCCGCTGATTCGCGCCGTTATATTCTGTTGCCGTTATTTTAACTTGAACAGATAACTAACCTAAGTAGACTGATAAAATGTCATGCTATTCTTCTCGGGCAAATGAATACGTTAAATAATCACATATAATTTAATCCCGTGATATTTACCAATTGTTTCTATGTACATAGCCTCTATATATGTATATGTGTGTAAATTGTAATTCAAATACTTATATAATCGACAGCCAGCTCATCCTAGAAGATCAGTGGGTAACACTGTTTCCTCACACGTGGTGTTTGGGGTTCAAATCCTCTCTTCACCTTGTAGCCTACATATATTACATTGATAAAAACCTGTAACTTTGACATTGTGAAGGATCATTTTTTCAGTGCCTACAAAGGGAAACTCAGTTTTATAGAAATCTGTGACTACAATAAAAAAAATATTAAAATGCCAGACGTATTGTATTTTATTTGGTTGCTAAGGTTAGGGCTGGGTAGGGGTTAAGGTTGTCACTGTTGGGATTAGGGTTTTGCCCATTGAAATTATTAAATGGTCCGCAAAAAGGTATGAAGACAAATGTATGTGTGCGTGTGTGTGTGTGTGGAGTTTGCAGGTTGTCTGTGAACTGTGACCTTCTTTTCAAAACAAAAATATAACAGTATACAGTTAATACAACAGAGGTAAATAAGAAATTAATTTTATTTTTGTTTTATTAGTTTATTATATCAAGACAAAAATCTGGCTGCTTTATAACTTCAACCTGTTCCTTCAAGAATGCCCATTGGATAGATAAAATGTTCTACAAAATGAGTTAAATTCTTAAGAAATGTGCAAAGGTCCTTTGTGAAAAGGAGAGAAAGATATTATGTCTGTCAGGACTGAAACTGGCACAACTGTGGAGAAACACAATGGAGAAAACGCACCCAGTCCTACAGTGAAACAGGCGGGGGGACCTCACACGAGTATAAGGAACGTGATGCACCAGCCGTTTTTTAAAGAGCTGTTGTGTGTGTGTATTAGGTTTATATTACATTGTGGGGACCAGATGTGGGGGGCCCATTCTTTTATTTTAAGTCTGCAATTATTGTTTTATTAAAAATAATGTATTGTACTGATTTTAATTATGCAATTCTTCAGTAGTACAAGAGTCCTTCCATAGCAGAGAGACCCTGGTGGTAACCTTAAGGTTTTTTTTATCTTTTATTTCCTTATAATTTGTGCATAGCAAGCTCTGTTTATGTCAGGCTCCTTTGCACAACAGGCACTATTTATTAATGACAAAGGCTGTGGTACCAACAGACAATGCCAGCATGCCTCAGCTGGGGACTCTCAGACAAGAATTACCAAATGACTCAGCAGGTAACCAAGTATAAGTGTTTATAACCAGCTGACAAATTGGCTGTAACATTTATTGTCACTGCCGGGCAGCATGAGGGCTTTGGTGTGAAATCAAAATAATTTTCTACATTTTATTTCGTTAGAAAAACTGTGCAGCAGACCATCTGCAGATGTGGTCCATGAAAATGACACGCTGTCAGAAAGCTTTTAGGAAATATCACAGCCCGTTCAGCACCATGTCTAATACTTTCACAAATAACTTAAAGTGTCCTGGTACACCAGGAGGAGGATACTGCAGTACCTCAGTGTCTCCCGTGAGGGTGCTGGTTCATCTGCTAAATACACCAGTAAAGAGATAATTCAATTTCCAAAGACAACCTGTTTTAATTAAAAGGAAGATTAAACACAGAATTAAATTAATATTATCTAAAGGGCTCAGACACGCTTGGCTGCCTGCCAACGCTAATTGCTAGACGACAAGACATGAGTGTGTCTTTTGGCAAGGAGTGGAATTCCTTAGACATTTCAGGGCGTCATCCTGTAAACAGCCAATGTTAACGGGGGCAGGAGGGACCTCGTCCAGCCACTCTGTTGCTATTGCAGCGCACTTGAGAGAGACACAGGCTCAGGCTGAGCACTGAGATGCACTCAAGCCTTCTGCGGAGGGGACGGGCGGCCTGAGACTCTCTAAGCCCCCGACATGAGCAGATCTGCGACGACAATGCGAAACCTGCTCCCGCCTACCTCTCAGCATCCTCCCACCAACATGCACCCTTTTAAAATGGCAGAAGCTTAGCCTTTGACAGCTAGGGTGACTCGGGGGAGGGGGGGGGAATGATACTCTTCTGCTGCTGATACATAAGCTCAGGGGAGGGGTTGGGTGAGGGGTTTCTCTGCTCTGTTGCCACCAGAGGGACACAAGGAGTGCCAGCAACAGGTCAGAGATGAGGAGAGCGGGATGAGCCAAGCTGCTGCAGCGCCTGCAGCCAGCCCCCGTCTCGCTGCCTGGGCTCGCTCACGCCGGCACGGGCAGCTTACTCAGACTCTTCCTCATTGCTGTGCTGAGATCTCTGCCGGGAAGATAAACACGTCCTCTTCGCTCTAATCATGTGCTTTCCGTCCATAGGTGGGGTCGCCAACCTTTCTCTCACACCCGCATCACAATTCTGCCTCTGAAAATGAACTATCCAGAGGCGTGAGGAAAGCAACAGGTCAGAGTCGCTCGTTTTATTCTTTGCGCCGAAGCCGATCGTTGCCGTTTCGCCTGCCAGCCGTGCGTGACTGTGATGTGCAGTGAAGTGGAATGGTAAGCTAATGACTCCAAGTTGTGTGTGTATGTGTGTGTTGAACTTAAGGCTTACTGCAAGTGTCTTGCAAATACAAAACCTGTGCAGTTGTTGTTCTTGGACTTGAGGTGCTGGGTGTATCGTACCAATTCAGCCATGTCCAGAACACACCTACATTTTTGTTTTACAAATGCGCGTTTCAGCGACTGGAGAAGAACATGCTTTCTTCCATAAACCATAAATGTGTCCAGTGACATGCAGATAAAAGGCCATCTGCAGCTGACATGTATTTACTGGGAGGAAAAAATGGCAGCATTTTTGCTGCTGCTGTTCTTATTGGTAATAGATGGAAGCAGCCTATCTACCCAGGAAAGGGTTGTGGGGGACGGAAGGCATGTCTACATTCATATTTCTTGATACCAATGAATCTGGAGTATTAAGCGAATTATTCCATGCCTGGGTTAAAGTGGGTGTGAACTGCATTTCTGTTTTTTTTATTTTTTCAGACTGATGATTATCAGCACCCCCAGGACTGTGGTGAGGACACCTCACCATGTGTAATATTCACTTTAACCACTCCCTAGCCCCAATGAGTGGCAGCGACATCATGGGATACTCTCTGACTCTGGAACAGAAGACAGCCTTTGCGTTTGTGGGCATGCTGCTGGTGTTCTTGGGGCTACTCATAGTCAGGTGCTTCCGAATCCTTCTGGATCCCTACAGCAGTATGCCCTCCTCTACATGGGCAGACGGCGTGGAGGGCTTGGAGAAGGGCACCTTTGAGTATGCTCTAGCCTAAATCACCCAAGGCCAGCAATGGACAGAGGGCATGTCTCTTCCAATGAGTCTGAAGCGACAGGAGACTAAGACTGCCCCGTGTGCCGTAAGCTTGCCGCTGTGTCGCTGCCCCTTTCTGGTCGATGACTGTGTTTGTTCTTGTAAAATTTACCAGGGTTGTTTGGCTGTAAATCACAGAAGGCTATGGTGTACTGAGGGAGATGTCCAAGCCTAAGGGAAAGTGGGAAATTTATTAACAAACATGAAAAAAGAGACATAAACTGTGACACCTGAGAACTGGATTAAGTTTACCCAGTACACAAAAGATGTTTTCTCAAGCAAACAGGCAGCATACTCAAGTACACCGTGTACATCTCTTCATTCTGGGTTTCTCGTAAAAGAGCTAATCTCTACTCCTGTTTGAGTATAATAATCACATGTCCTGCATAAGGATGAAACCTTTAGCATAACGATTTCAGGTCACTTGATTGGTGTATTAACTTCCACTGATACAGTAACTGTGTGGGTATGTCCGGCTTTTATCTTTTTCCAGCAGTGATATTGGCGACAGCTGCACACAGTCACCATGCAGTACTGTAACTTAGCACTGGTAACAGCTCAAAATGTTGATCCACTGTGTTTAAGGTGTTTGTGACCATGTGAGAAATTTAAGAAATTCTTTGCTGTATAGCTGTGGCAAAATGACAGCATTTCATCCTGTTGCCCATTACCTGTTGCCCATTGGATGTAACGGAAACGTCGCTAGTTTGCCGCGGATTCCTGGATACATCCCGAATAATCATGGTAGGACGTTGTCTTCCAGCCCTCCAGTACAGCCCAAAGTTCTCCCTGTAGATGGTGTGAGTGGCCAAGTAAAGCGTCAGGAACCCAGTACAATGGGTCCAGGAAAATGCTGAGTCTGTCAATCAGTGGGCTTGTCCAGTTTCTTTCCAGGGGTAAAACAATATGTGCTCTTTGGAAGAAAGCTTACCCAGTTCAGCCCATGCCAAGTTCTCCTCATGCTGTGGATTTGCCTTACTGTAACCTAGAATGGGTTTATGTGCCTTCATTTTGAACTGTTTCAATGTTCTCCCACCAGGTGGCACCTGCTGTAGATATTATGTTCGTCTCCACGCCAACACTAGCTCTAGGGAAGGTGATAGCTCCCAGCGGTGGCCGTCTCTATGCCCTGTGAAATAAACCATCCTCTTGGTTTAGTGTCTTCTGTTTTACTGTGTTTTGGCTATTAAGGGTCCCTGTCTCACATGAACATCCAGAAATGCAGAAAGGTATCACCAGTAAAAATGAAACATGACGTTCTCTGCTCGAAAGCAGCAAGAATCGACCTAAACCAGCAACATTGCTAGAATTTTAAGCAATCGGCTTTCTGCGCCTGTTGCTGTCACAGAGCAGCTCCAGGGAGCTCCTAGTGGTGAGACACTGCATTTCACTCCCCGCACCAGTGTGCATGCAGTGTGGCTGCGTGGCTGGTGGACAGACACGCTGATCACAAAGTTAGTGTTAGTTCCTGAACTTCTATCATTTTATCATTTTTATCACATTGTGAAATGCTATATAAGAACAATACAATAATCAATTGTTAAATGCATCTTTGCTGCAAGTGCTACTAAAATGAGACACTTAATGAATTAGCACTTATTGGCAACTATAAATTGCTCAAACAGGCCTTTCTATGAAAAGCTTTACACTGTCAAGCTGACTGATTAAGGAAATTTATTATGCTAGCATTGGAAGTCATTAAAATGTCCAAAACATATACAGCCACCCAAAAATCAATGAATACCAATGCACACAAGGGTCCTGTTCCAATCTACAATTTGGCACCTTACCCCCAAAAGCGTTCTAGGCCTAGAACCATGCTTTGCTGGTGAGAACCATTCCAGAATCAATAGCTGACACTGCCAAACGCCAGCAAGACGAGCCAATATAAAACCAAATGCAGCTGAAGTCAGGGCAATGAGATCAGAAGCAGGAATGCAGCAGTGCGACTTGCATCAGCCTTTTTATGCAGAAATACACTCTTCTAAAATGAATTCACTTCGAAAGACGCACTATGTCAGGCTCGGTTGAGTTCAAGTCTATAAATGCCGCCAGGGCGTCTGGACCAAGTTGCGTCTACGTCTATACTAATGAAGACCTTTTTGTGCTCCTCCTGAGATGTGCACCTGCTCACAGTAAAAATACACCCTCCCCCCCATGAGAATGACGGGCTGTGTGTATCAGACACTGGCGTCAAGAGTGCATCCAGCTCCGTTCTGTAATATTACCTGACAGGCATCTGCATAAAAGTATGCATCTGTTTCGGTTTAACTGGTACGATCTCCAGTATGACAGGTTTCACCCGGAAGCACCATTTGTATTTATAAAACGATGCTATACCTGCCATTTGCGTGACTACTGAAATTCCTTTTGCACACCCTGTCATACTCTCCTTTGACATATATAGTCAAGAATGCAAGGTCAGTAATTTACTAGGCACCCCGGCAGCATTTTTCAGGGGATTAAAGGTCTCACAGTATGCTGACTATTCTACCAATCGGGGATTTGAACTGGGCTCCTTCGGTTTACAGATAGAGATGTTTAACCTGCTGATCCACACACTGCCCACCCCCAAAGTGAACAGAAATAAAAACAGTGCTTACAAAATTACTGCTATCAAATACTCCGTCTGGACAAGGAATATATGCAGCAACAGAAAAAAGCAGATGTACATGTTTAAGGGGATGCGTGACGTAAGCTCTCATGTAAGCTGCATATTGTAGGCCATTTCATTGCAAATTTTTGCATGTTCAGATTCTTATAAGGGGACGAAATGTTTCTGTGTGGTGAGCAGTCTCATGCTATTTTGGTTTACGGCAAATAACAGAGTTTTGCCGTAGATGTCGGACCCAAAGGAGAAAGCTGTCCAGTTTCATCATTTCATGTCTCTCTCACTCCTGGCAGATATTAAATCAGAGATTTTGCCCTCAGTTCTTAGACTAAAAAAGCATCCAAAATAAAACAAACACACAATCAGATTTTTAGAGACAAAATGTTGCAAAACTGACCAGACAGTGTCCTGTCTGCCCTAACATAATCGAATAAATTGTTCTGTAGAAAAAATGTCCCTCCTATAATCTAATAAGAGAGTTGCTTTAATATCAGGGTCTTTTGGAGGCAGCACAGAACCCCTCAGTGTCACTCTCTATCTCTTTGTACATCACATTGGGCTCTAGGCTTCATTCACTGGGTCATTTGTCACACTTGCTGCCGCTGCTGCATGGCTGAGAGACTAGCAGCCACCCTGAATGGGAAGAACAGAATCGAAAGCTATATATAGCAAATGTGTTCAATCCCAGCTAATGCTTCCCTGCTTTTCTCTTCCATTACTAAACTCCTTATACGCTGGCATTAAGCTCTTAACAACTTAAGTCATTTATTTTTGCTCACCACATTCCCATGCCTCCCTCCATCTATATATCCAGCTCCTGGAAGCTACCAAGGCTCCCTTGTGAGATTGAGCATTTGGGGGTGGGGGGGCATTTGTGAAGGACACAATAAGCAAACATCACTCTTACTGTGTGGTGCCCCTGTCCTGAAATAACAAAAGACACACTGCAGTCAACTTCCAAAGCTGCTGCCATTTATTGGCTGGCTACACTTGGTAATGTTTGTTTTGGGCAGTTGAAGACTGTGCTTACTCATTCTCTTCATTTGCAAAATGAATTCCCTGAAAACTTACCAATAGAATAAAACTGATATACTCCTGCTTAAAACACATAAAATTATTCTCTGCACAGGCTGCCCTTAATTACCAACAGCATAACCTACAGGTGTGTCGGGAAAGATAGAAGCAAATAAATGTTTTAATGCAGACAGAAATATACACATAGGTGGTATCCAGGGTCAATATGTGCATAAATCTCCCTAAATTTCTTATTAGTTTGTACTTATATATTAAATATTTGATGCTAAAATCGGTACAAAACTCAGCAAGATGAGGGAGTAAGACAATTGGAAACGGGAGAATATTGAATTTACCGTCCCGGATTCAAAATGTGTCGTAGTTGACATTCTGAAAGTGTTTTATATGGCAGCGCAGTATTAGGTTGTAGTGCCGATTCGTGTAGCGGAGGCGTTCCTGCGGTCCGCAGCTGCTGGAAGGTGCGCGTTGCAAAACTCTGCAGATGGGTACGTCCGCTAAGTGCGTAGGAAAGAGAAATAACGCGGGACAATCAATAGATTAATGAATGCCATGTCTCTGGGGCGCAAAAGACAATGTTCAACGCATTTTTATATTTAAACGTAGGTATAAGGCTCTAACGGACTTGACGTGTTTGTTTGAATCTGAATATTTTAAACTCCATTATGCTACAGTGAGAGTCTGAACGGAAGATATGGTTGATTTAAAGGGCGATGGTAATGGTCTTGCTTAAATATATGGTATACATGACATGTACATTGTACATATCTGCTCGACGTCCTCCCTATGAAGATGATCGACGAAGATAAACAAATTACGTTTTAATATTATTCCCATATATATTCATAGCTAGAATTAAGAAATAATGAATTATATTGCTCCCTGGCTGTCCGAGATGAGGGTAGGCGACATCTAACTGTAAAAAAGCTGTGAGGCATCTAAATAAACCACATTTCTGTTTGCTAAGCATACTAGCCTCCTCGGCACCTGAAACACTGTCTGTGTCCGACTGCACGTCGCTTTGGTCACCATCAGGACGATAAATATAACAAATGAAGCTGCACTTCGGAAATGATAGGAGCCAGATCATCCTTGCACTGTTATTTTGTATGGATACTTTTATAGAAAATGTGTTTTAATGATATTTAATAATATCTGATTATAGTTGAATAATTTCAAGATGGCGCCGCGGATGGACACTGACTTTGTTTTTGTACTGTTTTGTTTTAGTGAATTGTATTGTATTGTATTGTACCGGAGACACACCAAACGCAGGAAACAAATATCTTGCGTGTTCAACATACGCGCTGCGCCAATAAACCTGATTCTGATTCCAAAGTGCGACTTCCGAGTCTCGCGAGAAGCTGCTTATTTACGATGTTATTATAAACTAGTATTATAAAACCCTGCAGCGACTACTGGATATTTGTAAATATATTACATTTCGGGGTATAATTTTTTGAAGGAAAAAAAAGAAAAACTGATTATGGTGATTATTTCCCCCCCATAACCGTTTTGTAATAAGAGAAGCGTGGACTTGGCGCGAGTATTTAAACATCGGTGCCGGTAGTTTGTTTCATTTTGCGCGGGTACAGAGGGGGCAAACAGCAGGGGCTGCAGGGTTTCAGCAGCGAACTTGCATTTTAATAATAATTTTGTGTGGTTTTCGTTATTGTTTAAATAAATCTTAGCAAATATGCCCTGCTCTGAAGTTACAACGCTGGAAAATGAATCGACTTCCCCGGCGAAACGCGGCAGGACGGAGGATGCAGCCGGAGGGAGATTCGTGCTGAAATTCGCCCGGTTGTCCGAAAACGCCACAATCCCGACGAGAGGCTCCACCAGAGCTGCCGGTTACGACCTTTACAGGTTAGACATACACTTTATGACAATGGTAGTGATTAAACAGCTTGCTGCATGACTGCGCTGTCAGAGCCCGTCGGTACGTAGAATCACGCGTGTGGATATTGACTTGTGTCTGAATAGCGCCTATGAATATGCCCTGGCGCCGATGGACAAAGCGTTGGTGAAAACGGACATCCAGATCGCCGTCCCCCCGGGCTGTTACGGTCGGGTCGGTGAGTGCGAGCGGGGGGGGGGCGGGCTGCCGCTATCGATATATTCCCAGCTGATTCCTTACCGCTTTGTGGTTTATCTGTGTAGCTCCGCGCTCTGGTTTGGCGGCGAAAAACTTTATAGATGTCGGAGGTAAGTTCTTTTAAGATGCATTTTTAGCGATTTTGAAAGTAAGCTTAAAATACCTGTAAGTCTCATCCGTGCATTTCCGCCCCAAGCCGGCGTGGTGGACGAGGACTACAGGGGAAATGTCGGCATCGTGCTCTTCAATTTCGGGAAGGAGACCTTTCAAGGTAACAGCTCGATCGAACTTGCTACCCATCTGCTTCCAGGTTTAGTATGTTATGTGTTCAGAGATGCTCTTCTGCATACCTTGGTTGTAAGTTTATTGATCCCACACTGGGGGAATTTACTTGTTGCAGCAGTTTAAAGATAGACAGGAATAGAAGACAAACCAAACGATACTACCAATAGACTAAGAAAATGAAGTAAAAATATGAAATTTTTGGACTGATTGTTGCATAGAAGTGGTTGTTTTACTGCTGCCTTTCAATCAGCTTAAACCAGTCTGGCCATTCTTCTCCGACCTCTGCCGTCAGTAAGGCATTCTTGCCCAGAGAACCGTTCACTGGATCTTTTTTTTTTTTTGTCCATTGTCTGTAGTCCCTCGAGATGGTCATGCCTGAAATACCCAGTAGATGAGCAGATTCTGAAATACTCAAACCAACCTGTCCGGCACCAATAACCATGCCACAATCATGCATGACGTTAAATCGCCTTTCTTTCCCATTGTGGTGCTTGATGTGAACATTAACTGAAGCTTCGAACCTGTACAGTGTATTGTGCTGCTGACACATGATCAGGTATTTGCGTCAATGTACAGTTGAATAGGTGTACCTAATAAAGTGGCCAGTGAGTGTATATCCCGTTTAATGTCATTGCAGTGAAGAAAGGCGACCGTGTAGCACAGCTGATCTGTGAGAGAATCTGCTACCCGGAGCTAGAGGAACATGAGGTAGCAGCGATGCTCAGATCTCGACTTTCAGTTCCTGTAGTAGTGCAGCAGATTTGACTTCGATGTTGATGACGATTCCTCCACTCTTTCCTGCAGAGCCTGGACGAAACTGCGAGGGGGGCCGGTGGCTTTGGATCGACGGGTAGAAACTGAAAGTGTGTTTTTTTTTACCTGCACATACTTGAATTGTTTTAAATGTGTATTATGGATTGTTGTGAGTTGCGCCACATTTTGAAGGTCTTACTTGGTGCTGTTTTCATTGAGAATTGCAATAAAGTTTCAGGGAAACGCAGAGTGTAACCTTGGGAGATCATTATATGAAACTCTTAGCCACCCTGCTCAAGGATTTTAAAAATGATCATGCATCTCCTGGTCAGTTAAGGTCATGGCAGCATGGAGGACAAGGATGATAGTCGCCACAACTGCAGAATAGCACTGACCTTAAGTTCAGATTGGGTATAAAATGAATATTACGTCCCATTTCATTTGTTCCATCGCCATGTAGATAGTCTGTGTGACGAAGAGCCTGGAAGAGGGATATGGTGGTAGAACATAGTAGGTGTGGTCTCCTGGTGGGAGAAGATCATGGAACATTGACTGACGCCTCTAAATTCAGGGAAGGCAAGCAGACCACGTTCAAAAGATTGATACATTTAAGTTTTAAATGGAACTTAAAGCTAGAGTTAATAGGAAAGTCAGTTTATAACAAAGAGGCTCCTGGGGAAAAACCTTTTGAATTTTTTTTTTTCCCCCCATCGACAGCTAAGAGTCAATGGGGGGGGGGGGGATTCCAAGTGTCCAATTACGGGCTTGTAAATTTGCCCTGAATATAACAAGGTATTCGTACTTCACAATAAAAATGTTCTTAATACCAAATGCTAATCTGGAAGACATGACGCACGCTGATTAGTAGCACTGTTCCAAGTCCAGTTTTGTTATATCAGTGTAGTGTATAAAAATGCGGGTATGTGTAACTAGCCGTGACCCAGTAGGATAAGTGGTTTGGAAAATGGATGGATGTGTAACTAAACTTTTTAAAACGGTTGCCATTAAAAAGATTAGTCATATCAGGCACAGAAAGGAGAGAGAGGCCATCCAACTACATGAATCTTGCACCTGTCTTGCTGGGATTCCTCCTTTCTTATTCTCTTACCAGTTACAGGCCAGTACCCAAGAATCAATAATAAACTCAGAGCAGTTTCTGCAGGGGGGGTAACGTTTGATGCAGTCTGCAGAAATGTCAACTTACCTGCAAATGAAGGTACAGAAATCAGTTCTGCATTATCTATTGTCCATGCTTAAGATTAGTGTTGCACCAATAGGGGAATTTCTGGTCGGTAACAATAGCAGATTATTTCGAAAACTGACACCGACATTAATTGTGTGGGAGATTCTGCTTAAATAAGTTTAAATGGACACTACACCCAAATAAATACAAAAATAAATAAATGACATTACAAGCATACAAAACAGTATATATTTTTGGTATTTTCTGGCATACAACAGTAGTCCTAGAGCACTATATTTTACAACTGTATGCATCATATATTTATAAGAGAAGGGCTAATCAGCTGTGATAAATGTTGTAATATATTTTGATTTTGCATCAAATCATCGCGTTGAATCATCGCCTGATACTGATGGCTGGCTGATGCAATTGGTGCATCTCTATTTAAGATAATTGAACCTGGTATCCCACCCGTCCAGGTCATCTCCTGCCGTGAACCTCCAAGCTCCCCACAACCCTGTAACACAAGTCTTTGGAAGATAGATGTTGATTGTAAGGCAAACAAATTTGTTGCCAAATACAAAAAAAAACACAAAAGACATTTTACTTTGAGTGTTAAAATTTATCTACCAATTTTCCACCACTGGTCAGTGTTACAGATCAGCAACATTTCTAAACTGAAAAACTCAGTCCACCCTAAACCAGTTACACTTCCTTTCATTATTATTATTTTTAATGAACTATTTTATGATATTGGTTGATGTTAATGACGTGGACAGAACAGTAAAGCACAGTGAGGGCACAAATGAAAACCAAGAAATGTTTTATTGTAAGTTTATGGAAACTGAACCATCACTGAAACAAGATAGAGAGAATATGTGTCTGTGTGTGGGTTTGCATGGATCACATTTGAGGACCTAATTGTCCCCAAAGTGCGGTAAAACCTGAAATTTCCCTACTTTTGCGGACATCTTTTGAGGTCCCCATTTGGATAACCTCAGTTTAATAAAAATCTGAATTTAATCAAAAAAGTAAAAATGCCAAAAGTCTTGGGTGTCGTTAAGGGTGTTGTGATTGGGATTAGGGTTTTTCCCATAGAAATGAATGGACGGTCCCCATTTAGATAGGAAGACCAACTTTGTGTGTGTGTGTGTGTGTGTGTGTGTGTGTGTGTGTGTGTGTGTGTGTGTGTGTGTGTGTGAGAGAGAGAGAGAAATTGACACAAGTGGGAAAATGGATTCCTTGATATGTCCCTTCCAGTAGACGCACTGATTAGACTTGTTATGTATAGATTCACAAGAGTCCTCAGAATGGAGTACAGAGTTACACAGAAAGAGTTGGTAATAAAAGCACCATTAGAAAACCCTTCAGTGGGGGGCTTTACCTAGTTTTAAAAGGCTTCTTTGATTAAAAAAGTGTCACGGTTACAGTATAAACACACTCAATTTACATGTAGTATGGATATAACAGAACGAAAAGAGCCAACTTTGGTTGCAAAGTAAATCTTCAGACAGTAGAAAATTGTGTTGTTTTTTTTGGCTATCGCATTTGTTAAATATTACAGTGCATTCATAAATCTATGATGTCATGTTACTAGCACCAGTTACTATAATACAATGCAGATCTAATTCAGAGGTAAAGATGGAAAAGCAAAGTTACAGAAACATCGAATCTCTCGATCCTGAACTAATAAGTCGCTAAACCTCTGCTAAGCAGCACAGGGTCTCGGCGTCAGTGCCTTCCTGCCTGCGATGTGCCTCACGGCGCATCACACCATTCTACATATCATCATACAAACCCTTATGCAGGAAAACTACTAGTGAGGCCTGAGACAGCGGTTTCTTCAAGGGACGGCTCTATTTAACGAGCTTTTCCGGCTCTTAGGCCTCAGTTTGCCCTCGGCTCTGTAAACACGGAGTGGTGCTTTCGAGTGAACGCAAGACGCCCCATAAAAGGTTGTATCCATGATATGTGGAAGTGTCTTTGAGAACAAAGTGATGCAGCCCCTTCCTGTCTTGGGTCTACGAGCAATGTTTGCGGTTACCTTGTGCTGTTAGTGAAGGACTATCTGTACCCTCATCTTCAGAGCATCGCCCAGCTGTCCTGTGAGGTAGTCTCTGTCATGCTTGTCTTCCAGCAGGACCAGCTCCTCTCCGTTGTACAGTGGCACGCTGGTGACGTGCAAATAATACGCTCCAGGAAGCAGCCTCTTCTTGGTTACGTGAAGGTAGCTAATGCCGTCCTTTTGGTTGATCCTGAAGAAGCCGTCCTCGTTGCCAAAGCTGATGGCGTAACGGACGTGGTCGGTGAGGGTGGACAGCGCGGGGATGAACTCCAGGAGGCGGTCTCTGCTGTTCAGCTCAGTCAGGTTGAAGTGGAACAGCATAGTGCTGAGTGTGTCCACGCTGGCCAGGCTGGCTGCCTCTTCACGCTGTCAAATCACACACATTTTTATTTCCCTCCAGCGTTTTATTACCAATATTACCATTAGAAATTTCAGAATTCAGGGCGAAATAAAAGTAAATGTCAGAAAGGTTTTCCTGCCCCTTAATAAGAGGACAGTATTAAGCCACAGAGCACCGATTCCTGGAATTTATATATAATATGAATATTTTCACCATTTCCTGCTTATCCGTGGCACATTCATTGTCAGCATGGGCATGGTTGGGGGCGGGGTTAACACACACGCACACACGTTTCTATTCATGTCTTCGTGGGGACCATCCATTCATTTCCATGGGGAAAAACTCTAATGCAATGATGCACTTCTCATCAAGCTAATTCCTGATTCTGTTCTTTTAATCTTGCAATATTCACCCCAATGCACAATGGTGTTTGAGAGCTTTGGTATTTCCTGGAAAAACCAGAAGCCCGGGTCACCAGTGTGGATATCATGGGCGCTGATGGGAAACTCCCTGCTCATGCAGATACCGCATCTACCTTTTTTATGATTGTCAATATTCGTTCATCTTCATTCTCCGCACATGGCTGAGCTGTGGACCATCACCGTACCTGCTGGCCTCCCAGGTGCCTGTGGTCGGTCGCGTTGGCACTTCGCCGTGCCCGCCCCTTCTTGGGGTAGCCGTTGATCTTGCATTCGTAGCAGGCCTCGGGGGAGAGGGAGTTGTCGTCGGCTTCTCCCTCCCGGCCAGAGGCTCCGCCTCCACTGCTGAAGCCCAGCCCTGATACACAGTGTCTGCACAGGAAGGCGGGACGTCATCAGCAGCTCGCCCCGCTGGCCTTATATCGCACATCAGGGACCCTTTCGGCTGAAGGCCGATTTATACTTCAGCATGAAATTGCCGCAGTAAGTTACGTGCATCTGTGGACCCTGTACCTGACACGCACCTCCCCAGAAATGTAAACTACACGTCGCGGTCGACGCAGAAAATGCATAAAAAGTAACTTTATAGCGGAATGTAGCAGCATATATGCAACCAGGACTCGATAAATGGATACTTTGTTAAATGTTTGGTTTTTTTTTTTCTGTTTCAGCAGCATGATTCAACAATTGAATACATCGCAGGATGGGAAGACAAAAAAAAGCGGCATCCAAAGCTACGCATCGCCAAGCGTATTGGCGTGTAATTATTGAGCGACATGGACACGCAAGTATAAATGCTCACGACGGCATTGGCCACTTGCCTAAGTCACAGCGTAGGACCGACGCAGAATAAATCAGCCTAAAGATGTGTGTCCTCGCAGTATTGAACCTCAGAGGGTCCCGTAAGCGGGGGGGTAAATATTGATTGATGAGCAGATGGTGACTTGTTGGGCCCTGATTTTTATACCCGAGCTCCATCCTGGTAGACACACACTCACCCCTGCCCCGCTCGGTAGTAGCCTGGGGGGCACGCACACAGGTAGCCCCCATCTGTGTTGGAACAGCCGTAATTGCAGGGGTTGTGGGAGCTGGAGCACTCGTTGATGTCCTGGCATCCGCCGTTGGCCTGCTGGTAGTTGAAGCCGGTGGGGCAGAGGCAGCGGAAGCTGCCCAGCGTGTTGTGGCAGGCCGCCTCTCCGCACACCTGGCTATTCTGACACTCGTTCTCATCTGGCCAAGACAGGAGAATGAGCAGCAGGGGGCAGAAAATGCCAGGCAGCCTGACACACGGGAAGAGCCTGACATGCAGCCCTGGGGGGGGCGGCTAGACTTTTCATCATTAAAAAAAATCTTTTATTATGGTATGCAGCACCATACATAAAGGTGTGACTCAACTTAGTTACTATTATGCCTGCGTTAAAGATAAAGGTAAGCGGGAAAAATAAAGGCCGGAGGCTGTCTTTCCAAGTCCTGGTGCCAAAATGCAGACGCCTGAAGTAGGGGGGGTGAGGAGGAGCAGCAGCAGGGCAATGAAGAGCATCATACAAGGACTCTGGTGCTTCTGCTGGACAGCTAACATCAGCACCATGCCATCAAGTTAGAGATGAAAAGACACATAGCAGGTTAAGGTTATGGATATGTGTGCATATATCCAAACCGAAGATGGCAGTTATAGGGTCTCTGTGGAGGTATTTGTGCCAGTTCTCATTTGGCAGTTCTCCCCATTGTACCTCCCACCAGGAGGGGGCACTCACCTATGCACTGGTTCCACTGGTAGTGCTGGAGGTAGCCCTGGGGACAGCTGCAGCGGTAGCCTCCCACCAGGTTCTGGCAGCCATGTTGGCACCGGTGCTCCCCCTCACACTCGTTCTGGTCTGTCATGGGGGGGCAGAAGCAGGCGGCAGCATTAGCCGCGTGGCTGTTGTGACTTTAAATACCATAAAATCTTCATAAATAACTATGAAATATTATACGTAAACCAGGTACTTAACATTAGCTTTTGATTAAAAAAAAGCTTCTTGCTTAACTTTACTATAAACCTCTTTCAAAGGGTCAGTAAAATGGCACCTTCAGCTAAGGGAGTTAAGGACAACACAATAACACCTGTTTAACAGTTAAAGGAGTTTTACATGTAGGACGTACCAACAATTTTCAAGGTTAGCTTTTGTCGTCTTTCCAGGTTTTGGGCTGATTGCATAATCTCCGTGTCATGGAGAACTCGCATGGCGTTAAGCTCAGATGTAGTTTTCTGTTTAATTCCAAACCAGCACCTCATACCCTCTTCTTTTGTTTACCTGCCTAACGAAGTTCTGCTTTCATAAGGTTGTAGGTCCAGTGATTACGACTCAAAATTTATGTCGACGTTTAAGTGGGTCGTTTGTACAGATCGCTGTATAAACAGCGGATATCATGAATGAATGAATGTATGAATGAATGAGTGAGTGCGTGACCCTCGTATCACGCGGGACTTAAACGGCACCCCACACACGGACAGGCGAGCTAGAGCATGCCACCCATTAGGGCCTCACCTTCGCACTTCTGCCCGTTCGGGTCGAGAGAGAAACCGCGCTGGCACTCGCAGCTGAAGCTGCCCGGGCTGTTCTGACACACGCCGTTGGAGCCACACAGGCCTGGGTCCGTGGCACACTCGTTGTTGTCTGCAAGGGCATGGTTGGGGGTGGGGTTAGCACACATATACACACACACACACACGTCAGGTAAACATATCCATATTTATGGGGACTGCTCATTCATTTCTATGGAAAAAATGCTAACGCTAACTATTAACCCCTACGTAGCCAAATACAAAATACAAGACTTTTGGGCATATTTAACTTTTTGATCACGGCCACAGTTTTTTTTTATAAAATTGAAAAAATGTCTCCACAAGCTCGAAATAAATCTTTATATTATGGGGACCAAATATACACACATGCTCTAGATTTGAGATCCTAATTTTCCCACAATTCCACCACAAAAAAATCCGGAAAATCCAGAGCCACGAGTGACTCGGGCTGCTCGGTAATAATTACAGTGTTTCCCAGTTTAAACTGAGGAAACTGAAGCTGAACTCGTGTACTGGGCAGGTCACTCTGTTACCACGGATCACGACAAGTCCCCAGTCAAGTGACCGCGTTGTTAAATTCTGCCGACAGTTACACATCAGCGAGAAGCTCACCGATGCAGGCGGTGTGGTGCTGCGTGAAGCCAGGGGGGCACTTGCAGGTGAAGCCCCCGATGGTGTTGACACACAGGAACTGGCAGTTGTGCTGCTTGGTGGAACATTCATCCAGGTCTGGGGGGTGGGGTAGACAGGAGAGTCACTGGAGCAGCCCCAAGGCTGAGGCTTCCCACAAGGCCCGGTGTTACCCCGCCCACACACATGAAAAATAAAAACTGGAGAGAAACTAGAGAGTTGGGGGAGGAGTAAGGCAGTCAGAGGCCTATTGTCCACACCTGACAGAAACCCCCATGGGCCATCCAGCCCTGGCGAGTGCTGCCCAAAATACCCACAGGCAGGAAGCAACAGCGTTATCAACAGGAAGCTCTGGGATGCGTGTGCATGAGTGATACTGCCACACGTACACTCCCAGTACCCAGAATGCCCGGCCCCTGAGTGTACACCGGCCGGTCCAAAGCACACACCGCCCCACCTGGGGGATAAGTGACCTGTATGAACTTCAGCTAAGGCAGGAGAAGCTGTCCTGAGGAAAGGCGAAGTTTCCAGCCATGCACTTCTGTGTATTTGTGTGTAAATGTTCATGTCCGAAAGCTAACGTACTCAAACCGAACTCCCAGGAGAGTGCGTGCAGGAGTGCGTTTCCCAAAAGCATAGTTGCTAACCATGTTAGCTTCAGCTGTTTTGATTGTGGTCACAGCTTTTTATAAAATTGAAAAAATGTCTCCACAAGCTCAAAATTAATCTTCATTTTACGGGGACGAAATACACACAGACACATACACATGCTACTGTATGTTAGCAACTATGTTAGCAACTTACATAGTTGGAACCAGGCAACCGAATAGGTCGAACTATGAAAGTTGTAAACAGGAGCTTTTGGGAAAGGTACCCCAGGCTGGCTCCCGCCGGGCCCCCCCAGGGCCCCCCCAGCCCTACCTCTGCAGCTCCTGCTGTCCTCCTGCAGGAGGTACCCCCTGGGACAGGAGCACAGGTAACCGCCATCAGTGTTCTTACACAGGAAGTTGCAGGGCTTCGGTGCCTGAGAGCACTCATCCACATCTGCAAGAGTGGCAGAGGAGCCGGCATCAGGTCATCTCCAGCAGGACGCCGGAGCATGACAGAACCCGCACGAGTCCCGGCACACTCCAAAATGGATCGGGAGCTATGTGCTAGCTCTTTCTCCAGGTCGCGACCCGCTGTCACGAAGGAAGGGTAACTAGGCGTAATGGTGCCACGAACAGCTTACCCACGCAGTTGGTGCCAGTGAGGTCGGTGGTGTATCCCGGTTTGCACACACAGCTGTAGGAGCCCAGGGAGTTTATGCACTGTCCGTTACGGCACAGGTTCCCGATGACGCGGCACTCGTCGATATCTGGGGAAGGCAGGGAGCAGTCAGTGAGAAGGGGCCCTCGTATCTCAGCGAGCCGAGTACCTGGGTGTTTCTGTGTTGCCACCTTTTCCATCGGTGGTGTAGCCGGGCCCCTGCGGGCACATGCGCTTGTACTGGGTGGTGCCAGGCAGGGGGCACAGGTCACAGTTGGGGCCCCAGCCCCGCCCCCCAGTGCAGCAGCACTCCGACTTGGTGACTTGGGCACGGTTGGTGGAGGTCATCTGGCAGAGCGTCTGCAGAGCTTCTGTGAAACAGAAGCCTTCCCTGTTGTCTGGGGGAGGGGGGGGGGGCAGAAAACATGGCAGTTAATGAACAACATGCTACCCATAATGCTGTTTGTGTCACATGCCCCACCCCCGATTTCCCGAGACAATGGATGTGTACATCCAAGAAATAGGGGGCATTTCCACATCAGCATTTCCTGTTTCAGAGATACAGAAGAACATATACAAACCGAGAAACAGAAATGGGAACAGCTGAGAAGCTCTCTACTGTGGTAACCTGTCATGCAGAAGGTTTCCATGACAACATTGCCAGCTAAGAGCCTGATAAATCTGGCTGCAGTCAGGCCCTTAACTGCTGGAGGGCTGTGCAATGTATATCAACCTGACCTACATGGGTAGAAGTATGGGCGATTCTCCATGCCTGGAAAATGGCTAAAGACCCCAGATTTGGGATCCAAGTGCAGAGAGCATGTTGCAGGCCTAACCTCGACCAAACACTTAAAAACACAGACTCAGTTAGTGATAGACAGAAACACATGCAGTCGAAGGGCTTATCATTGGACAGCAGGGGGCGCCAGTGCAGAGTAGCACTCACCAATGCATTCTGTGTGACTGGGGTTGGGAACGAAGCCCTGGTCGCACCTGCAGCGGTAGCTGCCCACGGAGTTCTCACAGCGCCCATTCACGCAGATGCCTGGTCTGGCCGAGCACTCGTTCATATCTGGCAGAAAAGTGAAACCAAGCAAAAGGAACACAGGCTACCATCGCTGGATCTTGGGCCAGACATTGTGGCGTGATGAAGGCTGGCAATGCCCCTCACTCTGGGGGAGCCTGGTGTCAGGGCACGCTTCACACGTGGAGGAGTGCCTCGCTCGTCACCCAGCTACGGGGAGGGGCTGAGAAGTATTTCAGGTCTCATCAAACCATTACTTTGAGAGAGTATCAGCAATAAGATGCTATTAAGAAACCTCTCAATGAAATTGTTTGATTTCCTCCTTTAATGTCTCTCCCAGGTCGACCACTCCACTCATTTTCATACTAATCCGGGAAAGTTGCAATTAACTTCACAATAATATGTTTCTCCAAAACATGCACATGAATATGATGACATGAAGTAATGTCTCAGAGGCTGTCCATGAGTCCATCAGATCTGGAACGTTCTGACTATGAATCCTGGACTAGTTAAGTCTTAAGACTGAGGCTCAGAACAAGATGGCGGCCTGTCCTACCCATGCATCCTTCTCCATCGGGCTGTCTGGTGTAGCCTTCTGGGCAGATGCACATGTAGGTCCCAATGAGGTTTTTGCAGGCCATTCCTTTGCTCTCACAGTCGTGAATGCCGTCCTCACACTCGTTTTGGTCTGGGGGAGAGAGGAGGGTTTCCGTCCAGTCACATACAAGATTCACAGCATGTGGAAACCAGCATATCATAAGCGAGAAGAGACAGGGAGGTGGCCCAAGTTAGCCGCCCAGGATGGCTAAAAATCTAGCGGACAGTCTGTTCGGAAGGCATGAAAGATTTAGCACCAGATTTACGTGACCAAAAGTATGTGGACACCGGCATTTCCAACATCTCATTCCATAACCAAGGCGTTAATATTAAGCCGGTCAGCCCATTGACACCATAACAGCCTCTGCTCCTCTGGGAAGGCTTTCCATTAGATGTTGGAACATTGTTGGTGGGATCTGCAGCCACAGGTTGGATATTAATGTTGGGTAATCAGGTCAAATGAGGTCAAACTTGTTCCCAGAAGTTTTGACTTTCACAATCACTTAACTTGCGGTTGAGCAGGGAAACTCTAGCAGGGCAGAAATGTAGCAAACCGACTTATTGTAAAGATGGCGTCCAGTGATGGTGAAAAGTGGAAAGTCACTAGCCTCTTCTGTACAATAACCGCCCATGTTGCTGATAATGTTTATTGCAGGAAATCACATAACCGTGTGCTTAATTAGACTCCTGTGTCAGTAAAGAGTGTGGCTTAATTAAACAAATCCTCCATATAATGGGGGTGTCCATAGACTTTTGGCCATATGCTGTTATCAGGGAGATTATATTGGTGTCGAACAGCCAGGAGGTTGGGGAATATGTTAAGCCCACAGGGGTGGCTCCAAAACAGCACCCTGGCGATGCTTTACCTTTACACATCCTCCGGTCCTCTCGCAGCACGTAGCCTGCAGGGCACTTGCACTCATAGGAGCCCACAGTGTTGACGCAGCGGAAGGCGCACAGCAGAGGGTTCTGGGCACACTCGTTCACATCTGGGGGTACAGGCACAGTCACGGGGACCCTCCAACACCTCAGCAAACGTGTATATGTAATGATGGATCCATACTACAAAGTGGGCCATACCTTCACATGACATCATCGGCCCGGGCTCGAATCCCTCATCGCAGGCGCACTCAAAAGCCCCGATGACGTTGGTGCAGGTCCCATTGCCGCAAGGATTGCCCAGTTCACACTCATCAGCGTCTATGGAGACCAGGAATTCCGACATAAACCCCTGTCAGAGTTGACATGTCCTGGCCACCAACAGGGGGCAGTCTGGGCGGCGTGACGGGACCTACCTTCGCACCTCGTGCGCGAGGGGTCCAGCTGGAAGCCGAAGGGGCACTCGCAGCGATACGCGCCATCCGTGTTTATGCATTCCCCGTTCCTGCAGATTCCGGGGGTCAAGCACTCGTCGATGTCTGGTGAATTAAGGAAGGAAGCAGGAGAGCAGCCTTCAGTCTTTCCTACGGAACTTGATGCTAGTGAGGCCCCGACACACATCTGGAATTCCGCGCAACATACCTACGAGGCTGCCGTCCAACTTCATGACTTGTCCGGATGCGGGGCAGAGCTGCCTATAGCTCTCTGGAACAAAAACATGAAATGAAATGAAAGACCTGCTGTTTTAGGACATGACTGTTGTTTGTTTTTTTTTTTTTTTTACGTTTCAGTAAATTTATGATAATCAGTGACGTGCAAACGTTTTAATGACTCTTCCTTTTCACATATGAGGAAAAATACATTTAGCGCATTCAGCTTCCTGATACCTACCTCTCTCAGAGAATAAGATTATAGCGGGAAGAAGGAGCGCTGCTGTTACTAATGAAAGGGGCAGCCATCACTGCCTGGGCCATCGGCCGCACCTGCGAGCCCCAGGCCTCTCCTGCCTCATCCTGCTCTCCTGCCACCTCCTCCTTTCCCATCTTGATCACCACTTTTCCCTCATCTCCCGCCCACCTCTCTCTCCTCTCCCACCCGCCTCTTCCACGCTTCTCCTGCCTGCCTCTCCATACTCCACTCACCATCTTCCTTGGCGGGGCAGATTTCACAGGGGCTGCCCCAGCCCTGGCCGGGCATTTTGCTGCAGCAGCACTCTGCTTTGGTGGTGTTGTGTGGCTGCGGGGCCTGGCAGCGGCCGTTCTCGAACTTGGTGTAGCAGTAATTCACGCGGACATCTGAGTAGGTAAAAGGGGGGGGGGGGGGGGGGGAGGTGCCAGTCAGGTATATGGGAAGCAGATCTTGCCTAGAGGTGACTCACTGTGTGGTTTTACCCTAGACCAATTACTGCAGCTGGATACAGACCAAAACTAAGCAGTTCAACTCACCAGACCCACCAGTTCAACCCAGCAGTTCAACCCATGTCACTCACGTGTCTCAGTACTCATGAACCGCATGTCACTCACGTGTCTCAGTACTCATGAACCGCATGTCACTCACGTGTCTCAGTACTCATGAACCGCATGTCACTCACGTGTCTCAGTGCTCATGAACCGCATGTCACTCACGTGTCTCAGTGTTCATGAACCGCATGTCACTCACGTGTCTCAGTACTCATGAACCGCATGTCACTCACGTTTGTCAGTACTCATGAACCGCATGTCACTCACGTGTCTCAGTGCTCATGAACCGCATGTCACTCACGTTTGTCAGTACTCATGAACCGCATGTCACTCACGTGTCTCAGTACTCATGAACCGCATGTCACTCACGTTTGTCAGTACTCATGAACCGCATGTCACTCACGTTTGTCAGTACTCATGAACCGCATGTCACTCACGTGTCTCAGTGCTCATGAACCGCATCACTCGCGTGTCTCAGTGCTCATGAACCGCATGTCACTCACGTGTCTCAGTGCTCATGAACCGCATGCCACTCGCGTGTCTCAGTACTCATGAACCGCATGTCACTCACGTGTCTCAGTGCTCATGAACCGCATGTCACTCACGTGTCTCAGTGCTCATGAACCGCATGTCACTCACGTGTCTCAGTGCTCATGAACCGCATGTCACTCACGTGTCTCAGTGCTCATGAACCGCATGTCACTCATGTTTGTCAGTACTCATGAACCGCATGTCACTCACGTGTCTCAGTACTTATGAACCGCATGTCACTCACGTGTCTCAGTACTTATGAACCGCATGTCACTCACGTGTCTCAGTGCTCATGAACCGCATGTCACTCACGTGTCTCAGTGCTCATGAACCGCATGTCACTCACGTGTCTCAGTGCTCATGAACCGCATGTCACTCACGTTTGTCAGTACTCATGAACCGCATGTCACTCACGTTTGTCAGTACTCATGAACCGCATGTCACTCACGTGTCTCAGTGCTCATGAACCGCATGTCACTCACGTTTGTCAGTACTCATGAACCGCATGTCACTCACGTGTCTCAGTGCTCATGAACCGCATGTCACTCACGTGTCTCAGTGCTCATGAACCGCATGTCACTCACGTGTCTCAGTACTCATGAACCGCATGTCACTCACGTGTCTCAGTACTCATGAACCGCATGCCAATGACGTGTCTCAGTACTCATGAACTGCATGCCAAACCAAAGCGGTGCTCAAAGGTAGCTGAGAAAGGTAGAGAGCCTGAAGGGAAGACAGCATGTGAGGGAAGGGGAGCGAAGAGCCAGTGACAAGCAGGACGTGATCTGAGTTATGTGTGGAGCTTTGGCTGTGAAGGTCGTGTGGAGCTGCGGGACACGGGCAAGGTCACGCATGTCATACCCAGCGGGACCCGATGCTAATGGGAAGTAGCTTATGGGCCACTAGAAATTAGTCGAAGACAAAGGTATCAGATTTCCTCAGGTACACCATCGCACAAAAACATCCCTGTAGGTAGAAGCCGTTCACAGCTGTGGACTGTGTCACCATCTTCCAGGCTTAGCAAACCTCCTTGGCTCCACTTTAAATGTCTTCCTGACTTCCAGCTCAGATGCTAAGAGATTTCAGCTATGGCTCCACCTCTTTCCCATTTCGGTTGTGTTTGCCGGCCTGGTCCCTGCCTGGACTCCTGCCTGGACTCCTGCCTGGACCCCTGCCTGGACCCCTGTCTGGACCCCTGCCTGACTACCTGCACATTCCTGCCATGCTCTTTCAGAGCTTGAAGTGTCAGGTGCAGTTCTGGCAGCCGCAGATCAGCCCTCTCAAATGTCAGTGGCTACACACCCCGAGTCGGGGCCCCGGCCGGCAGTGGCGGAGGTGCCTGTTGGGGGGGGGGACTCACCCACACACCTGGTCCCCAGGGAGGTGAGCTGGAAGCCGTTGGGACACGTGCACCGGAAGCTGCCCTCAGTGTTGGTGCAGGTGCCGAACAGGCAGATGTCGGGACTCTGCGTGCACTCATCAATATCTGATAAGGGGGGGGCACATCACTCCATAAATGGGAAATTCCACACAAAAGCACATTTTATATCACATACACAGCACTGATGGAATGCTAATCTAATATATGGATTTTTAAGATTTGCCTAAATTCCCCCGAAAAGGCTGCATATGGGTGACCCTAAATGTCGCATCCATAATACTGGAATTATCCGGATATTATATTTGAACCAGTCAATTAGAAACTATATACACTGTATGTAAAAGAACGTATGGTTACCAAACTTTTATCAATGATCTCAGGTGGGCAATGACCCGGAGGTTACACATAGTTTATAAACACTGTTACTGGTCAGAGAATAGCCAAAATAGAGTGACGACAGGTTAAATGAGCTAATCTGCATAACATCGCATGAGGTTCTACAAGATGAGATGTTCACACAGCCAACCAAGGCCTGAAACCTGAATGATCCCCCCCCCCCCCCGGACTCTCGGGGTGGCAGTCATTCCCGTTGGAGGTGCAGCAGCAGGAAGACGGCAGGTACCTGAACACTCCTCATTCTGCACGTAGTAGCCTGGTGGGCAGATGCACCTGAAGGTGCCTTCCAGATTCTGGCATGTTCCTGGAGCGCACGTGTTGGGTCTCAGAGAGCACTCGTTCACATCTACATGGGAAAACAGCGGCTTCTTGGTATCCAACATAAGCGGGAAGAGGACCAGCTTAGATTTCTTTGCAGCAAGCTAACGTTCCTGAGAGCAGATTTTCCAAAGACTGAGCTGTCCACCACCTAAACGGCTGTACTACTGACTACAGACGTCTGTCAACCACGAGTAACCCTGAGCAATTCAGGGGTCTGTCGATTTTGTAAACAAATGCTGTGGTGTCTATGAGGGATACAGTATTCAGAATATCTGAACAGTTATCAGCGGGATGCAGGACCTTAAGCTGGCTGCAGTAGAGACACGGAAAGATGGACCTGGAACACAGTACAGGCGAGTAATCAGAATCTCACCCACGCAGTTCCTCTGGTCTGCAGTGAGCTCGAAGCCGCTTTGGCACGAACACAAGAATGAGCCCACGGTGTTGAGGCAATCGCCGTTCCTGCACACGCCCCTCTGGCACTCGTCGACATCTGAAGCGCAAGGAGTCAGGGGTTTGTGTTCATCTCTATGTGGGCGCTGTCCCCAACCAAGCCCTCTAATTTGTATTTAACTGAATTTCCCATGTGGGGGCCAGAAAAATGGTCCCCACGTCTTCAAAATAACAATGTAAGTCCCCACAATGTTATATATACATGACCCCCCCCCCACACACACACACACACCACAACAACAACATTAGCTACAGAAGCCCAGGCTTCCCATACTCACCCACACAGTCCTTGTTGTGTGACAGCTGAAACCCGGGGTTGCACACGCAGTTGTACGACCCCACAGTGTTCTTACACGTCCCATTTCCACACGGTTGCCTCTCGCACTCGTCCACGTCTGTAATGAAACCGCGGGCCCCGTCACTGCAGCTCGATCTCACCAGGACGCTCCGCCGGCCGGTCAAACTGTCGCGCTCAGATTGGCCGAGCACGCTTCACTGCAAAGTGCCAGAACTGATCTACCCACCGATGCACATGGAGGAGTCCGGCGTGGTCTTGTAGCCATTGGGACAGGTGCAGCGGTAACTCCCCTCCAAGTCAATGCACTGCCCGGGGTTGCAGATGTTGGGGTTCTCAGCACACTCGTTACGGTCTGTCCGAGGGGAGAAGAGGTCGAAGGTCAGAAGTTAAGGGTCAGCCAATCCCCTGGCAGCCCTACAGTCCGGCTAAGCTGCTGCAGAAGATAGAGACGGCCCAGCAGGACACTGCAGCATTATATATGTTAGTGTACATTTTTGGGTTTTACGGACTCATTTGACCACGTTTGACCATAATTACAGCCTGCTAAGCTGCGGCCCCATGACCGCAAAGGACTAACAGCTTTGGCGACCAGAGGCTCCATACATTTTGTCCTGCAGAAAATAAACCATAAAACTCCGTACAAACGGCATACAAAACGTTGACATTTTTCATTTTGTCGCCTTTACACCCAAATATTCTCGGCGGGGTGCTGTGTTCCCGCTCTGTTTCTTATGTACTGGTCTGCGGGTGATCTTCATGCACAAATATTTTCCACCAAGTTCCAACCAAGGCATCAGATTCTTATCAGACTTCATCACTGACTGCAGTTGGCCATTGTCTTGGGATCTCTGATTACATTTTCACAGTATATAAAAGGAGGAAAGAAAACAGGAACTAAGCAAGCATTGTGTGAAAGAAAGTATTGAGGCCATGCTGTAATGGGCCACTGGGCTTCCCCCGCTAAAGCACTTCCATGATTTCACCAGGGGATCAAAGGGCAAGCCTTAGAAAAACAAACAGGGCACCCTGTGGCCACAGTGCGCAGCTGGACGGGTTTGGGTCAGCTCCCTGGAGAATGCACCACGGTGTGTAGCTCTATGGGTTTAGGTCAGCTCCCTGGAGAACACGCCACGGGGTGGCCTCACCCTTAACGGCTTCTGTACGTGCTGCGAGACACGCTAACATTAACACACTAAGAGAACAGAGGAGCTGAGATCGCCGGCGCTGCACCCCAGAGGCTCCATCATCAGGCGTCACGGGAAGCCAGAATAGGTGATATACAGCCCTAGGTGGAAATTCATGAGCTCTAAATGTCCTCCAGGAATAGGAGCAAAATGCCGTGAAGAGGCTATAAGTGGTAAAGGGGCCCTTTGTGGTGGTTTTTGGCCATGAGTGTGCATGGCGTGCTGTCCCTGGCGAGCAGGCATGGATGCGCGGAGGAGCAGCCGTACCGATGCACCGGCCCGAGGAGATGAAGCGGTAGCCTGGCTTGCAGTCGCAGCGGTAGCTTCCAGCGATGTTCTGGCAGCGGGCGTTCTCCTGGCACACTGGGCCGTTCTGGCACTCGTCAATGTCTGCCGAGAGAAAGGCAGGGCGTCATGAAGCCCAACCATGTCCCTGACGCACCATGCAGCCCAGTCCGGCACTGGGTGGGGGGGGACCCACCTTCGCAGACGAGCAGCTTGTCGTTGTAGACAAAGCCCATAGGACACTCGCAGCGGAAGCTGCCGATCATGTTGATGCACACGCCGTTCTCGCACACGCCCGGGATCTCCCGGCACTCGTCGATGTCTGATGGGCGACACGAGAGACCCAGGCAGATAGCAAACTCAACACCACACCCACATTACACTGACTGACGTAGAAATGATGTCCTTGTATCCATCCATCAATCAATCACCGCTTGTCTGGTACAGGGTTTAGGTGGCACGAGGACACACACACACACACACACACACTCTCACCAAATTAATATAATGACACACAGGGACTAAACAGAAGCCACACCCCTGCAGTGACACACATCCTCTCCCCCGCCCCAGCCTCAGTGGCACGCTTCAGTAACCAATAAAACATCAGCAATGGCTGGATGAGCGTGTGGATGGACGAGGACGCGTCTCTTACCTATGACCTGGCCGGTGTAAATGTCAATGTAATACCCAGGTCTCTCGCTGCCGCACAAGACCGCAAACTCATCTGAGGAGGCGGGAGAGGCAGACAGTAAGCTGGCCGTCCCTGTTGCCAGCGGGGGCTACAAGGGGGTCTGTACTCACTGGTGCTGGGCACAGGGCACTGCTCGCACGGTTTGTTCCAGGCACGGCCGATGTTGTAGGAGCAGCAGCACATCTTCTTGGTCATGTTGAAGGTGAGTTCGCCATCGCAGGAGCTGTTGTCTGAGTGGTAGTTCCTGTAGCACAGGCTCTTTCGCATGTCTGGCACGTGCACAAAAACACAGTTGGAGCTCGCAGGGTTGTTATGGCAATAGTGTCCTGCTTTACTGGGCTTTAGATGACTTGGTAAATAACATGGTTCTGTAATTCCCAAGCATGCATGTGTGATTTGTACTAAGCTAGTAAATATACAGATAAAAGCACACAGACACACACAATTATAAAAACCCTGCGTAGCTTTGCTTGTGGGATATTTCCACCAGCTCCCATTTTAATGTGATTAACAATCTCCTAATCCCAAACCACCAAAACTGAGAAACACATGGAAACTGAAAACAGACACGCCTTCTCAATCCCCTTCCCTACTGGTCCCCACAATATTGCAAAATTTGTCCGCAAAATACATGAAATATTTCCAGCCAAAGACTCAAACCCATAGAGAAAGAGACACTGACAAGCACAGAGTGAGGGAGAGACACAGTAATAGACACAATGACAGAAAGAGAGAGAGAGAGAGAGAGAGAGAGAGAGAGAGAGAGAGACAGACAGAGAGCAAGAGAGAGACACTGACAGGCACAGACAGAGGGACAGAAATTTAGAGACACAGTCACATACAGACAGAAAGACAGAGAGTCACAGACAGATAGAAAGAGAGAGAGGAGAGTGGGAGAGATATTGACAGGCACAGACACAGGGACAGAGATGGACAGATGCTCACCCATGCAGTTGTTGCCTCCGTTGACCTGCATGTAGTCAGAGGGGCAGATGCAGGTGTAGTTCCCAATGGTATTGTAGCACTGGCCAGGTCCACAGATGCCAGGTTTCTCACACTCATCAACATCTGAAGAGCAGACCAGGAGAGCCATCTTAAAAACTCGCACCATTTCCCCCAGAGGTCACACCCTCCTCAGCCTTCCTCAGTGATTGCAGCTGGGGATCTTCGTGGTACAAATGGCTTCTGTTGGGCACCTTTGGCCTGAACACCACAGCCACATGGCAAGGCCCCCCCCCTGTGCCTAAACACGCTGAGAGGATCTGCTCTAACGTCAAAGGGCGCCAACCAGCAGTGGGTGAGGCGATCCCCCTGGAACCTGGTCCCCAAGTTCAAGCGGATCCTCAGACTCCATCACCTTCGCAGATCCTGGTCTCCTCGTTGAGCTCGAAGCCTCTTGGACACTCGCACTGGAAGCTGCCGAAGGTGTTGAGGCATTGGCCACCCTGGCACAGGCCCACCAGCTCCTCGCACTCGTTGATATCTACCAGACACACGGGAGCCGTCAGATTTTAGCAAGGCGTGGAACGGACGCGGAACAGATGCTCAGCTTACCTTCCAGGATGACTGTGACGGGGTTGGGACGAAAGCCCTCGCCTCCCGGGCACAGGGTTTTGTACTCCGCTGGAAGAGAAAGAATCCCACAATGTGACAAAACACAGACCAGTATGGGACTCCAATAGCTTCCACAACCAAGTAGAGACTTTATTTGTTCTCTAATCATTAAAATGAAAATTAACGAGGTAGAAGAAAACAAGTTAAGCTATATACTGCATATGAATAAAAGAGCTCCACTCACAGGAATTGAGGGGAGGACAGGCCTCACACGGGGTTCCCCAGGCTTGGCCCAAGGAGCAGCAACACGAAGCCTTGGACACACCCACGCCAATCTCATTGGAGCAGTCCAGGCTTTCGGATGCATCACCTCGGGATCGCATTTCCAGGTAGCAGTTCCCAGATCGACGGTCTGAGGAGACACCATATGTTTTTGCGAGATCCCGGACGCCTCCCCGTCCGTGGCTCTCCTGCTGAGCCCGGGAATGCTTCCAGGGGGCCGATGTGAACGCGGATTCTCACCCACGCAGCCGACTCCCGTTGGATTGAGCTCGAAGTCCGGGGGACAGTTGCAGATATAACTGCCAAGGGTGTTCACGCAGATTCCACTGATACACCTCATGGGGTCCAAGCACTCATTGATGTCTGTCGAAGCCAAAGCAAGCAGCCAATAAATCACCGGTACAGTAACAGGCACTGCTCCAAGGCCTCGCTGTGTTAAAACGTATCACCTAGGGAGAGCTAGCAACCAGATCCAAAGGACAGAAATGTCCCAAATTCTGCCAGTTCAAGCCCCTGGAATTTGAGCAGCAATGCACAACTGTAACATAAAAAGGATGTTTCGCATCAGGCCAATTATTTATTTCAATAATTACCATTATATCTCCAACCTCCCCTTCTTTCTCCAAAATTCTCGAACATGCCGTTGCTAGTCAAATAGCTTATCTCCAACACAACAATCAGCTTGATCCAATTCAGTCTGGCTTGCGCCCTCTCCACAGCGACAACACTGCCTTAAACAATGTTCAATGATCATCTAATATCTGCTGACTTCAGAGCCTCAGTGTCCTGCTCCTCCTCGACCTGAGCGTGGTCTTCAACACAGAGTCCCACAGCCTCCTCTTATGGCAAAGATACCCAGATCTACTTCAGCACTAAATCGATCTGATCACCACCCTGGTCCCAAACGGCCTCACCCTCAGCAATCTTGCTCTCCCCTGCCTGTCTGATCTTCTCCTGCCCTACCCAGGCATCCCAGTCTTTTTTTCCTGTCTTAAATCCTCTCTCTTCTCCCCAACCTCCTAGTTCCCTCTGCTCTGGTTTTTTTACATATTGTTAGCATCTTTGAGTTTTGATCTAATCTACGAATCTAATCTAATATTAACACATTAGCATCCAACATGGACTTGTTAACAAGTGTCTTCAGATCCATATCCTAGAATTGCACCTTTGTTGTTGGTTGTTAGGCCAAGAACTGGCCTTCATTGGCCAGTCGGCTTAGGGGAGTGGGCAGAGAACGTGACAGAGGAGCACACTTACCGGTGCAGTTGCCTCCAGTGCGGTCTAATTCATAGCCCAAGTAGCACTGGCACTGGAAGAGGCCTGGCGTGTTCTGGCACCTTCCATTAACGCAGATTTCTGAGAAGGAGCACTCGTCTATGTCTGAGGTGTGGGCAGAGTAAATGGCAAGTCACAGGCAGAAAGGATCACGGGGCGAGTGTTCTTTCATGTCTCGGGTCACAAGCAAAATCAGAGCCAACAGTCCGCGTTCACAGACCGTTTAAGCGGGCCAGAGAGAGGCGGCGGAGGGCTGGCATACCTTCGCAGGCTTTGCTGTCCAGCGTCGGCACAAAGCCCATGTCACACTCGCAGCGGTAGCCACCTTGGACGTTCAGGCAGTGGCCATTCTCACAGAGGTTGAGGTTCTCAGCACATTCGTCGCTATCTGTTCGCCAGCACACCAGCCGTGTCATAACCGAGCAGAACTCACACGTCTCCTGTACTGTTTGGCTCCACTGAGAGAAACACTCGGCTTTATAGACAGAGCCAGCCCCAAACCGACGGATTATTCTAAACATCTGGTCCCCTTCCGAATCCCTCTGCGGGCTTACAAACGTATATTTTTGTGTTATTGTACATAGTTAATGTAGGACAGTAGGACAGCGTGTTTATGTTCCTTACACATGAAGAGGGTAGTACATCAAAGTGTGTGTGTGTGTGTGTGTGTGTGTGTGTGTGTGTGTGTGTGTGTGTGTGTGTGGATTAGGGTTATATTACTTTGTGTGGACCAAATGTCCTCTACAATTCAATAAAAACCTGCTCTTTTGATGTTGTCTGAACCACAAAGATCTGTGAATGCAATCAAAAAAGTAAAATTGCCAAAAGTGTCATATTTTGCTTGGTTACTTATGGTTAAGGTTAGGGCTGGGTGGGGGTTAAGGTCTTCATATTGGGATTAGAGTTTCGCCCACAGAAATGGGGAGTTGCCACGAAGATATAATTTCAAAGTTGTGTGTGTGTGGTGCTCAGGAGAAGCTGGCCTTGCCTGAACAGAAGAAGCCATCCCCAGAGAAGCCCTCCTTGCACACACAGCGATAGGAGCCCATGGTGTTCATGCACTCAGCGTTGTTGCTGCACATGTGTGTCCCGTTGGAGCACTCGTCAAGGTCTGGAACACAGACATCATGAGTTCCTATTCGGTGCCACCTTTAATATCGGTGCTGGCCAATATTACAGTGAACTTTGGCGCCTGTTTGTAAGACCCTCCCTGCACCCGAGACTCACCTGTACACCGGACTCCATTGCCAATCCATCCTGGGCTGCAGCTGCACTTGAAGCTGCCGGCGGTGTTGGTGCAGGAGGCATGATGGTCACAGTTGTGTGCTCCAATCTCACACTCGTTGATGTCTGCAGATCAGCCGGCAACACAGACAGGACGGTAAGGCCAGGGTTTGAATCCAGGAGTGAATCTGAGAGAGCAGACTAGAGCTGGGTGGGGATGAGGGAGCTGTAGGGGTGGGGGACGTAAGGGGGGGCTTAGGCTCTCCTCTCACAGGTAGGAGAGACCGGCAGGGCTGGGGTGTCGTTCAGCATCAAAACCACAATGTCAGTTACACTTCAATAGGCACCATAATCAGCAACTCCGTGGAATTGTTTACAGAGCTAATCTAATCCTCTAAAGTATGTAAAAAAACATCCTGACCACTGGAACCAACCTCATCTTGCATGTCATATTTTCCAGAGCTGCTGAACTGAAACGGGGACCCAAAGCAAACAGACATTACTCAACCCTGACCCCATGGGGGTGGGGGGTCCTTTAAAGTGCCTCTCTAGTGTCCTGTGAGGGAACCATCTGCTGATTTAAATCCCCATTAATCTCAGCATGGTCACAACATCCAGTTGTTAGTGAATATGCAAGAATTCCAAAGCGACGGAACGCAATGTACCACTGCATTTTTGGCCGGTCCGCAAGTCCAATAACGGCATGGCAGGAGCGACTTCAAAAGGCCCACAGCTGTTCACTGCATGTTGGAGTTTCTCTCTGCACCATGCTGCGGCGGCAGCTCTGGCCTAGACAAGCCGCAGTCGGCTCCAGCGAGGCAGGGACCTGCGCACTGCAGCGCCATGCCACTTCCAACAATTATCACCTAACAAGCTAATTTGGGACAAATTCACAAACCTAGTGCCACCCACGCAGTAGCACCACTGTAAAGCCACGATCAGCGTGCCTTCCATCAGCGTGACACTCCAGGCTTTTACAGTGACTGTCATGCAGGGGTCACAGCGGTTAAGGATCGCGGTCTCTCTGCACATCTGGAACGGTATACGGCATAGGCGCCCTCCCCAAAAAAAGCATAGAAGTGGTATTTGCCTGTTATTAGGGCTCAAGTAGGTGCAGGTAGAAGACATACAAATATGTGATAAAATGTGATCAATGAACAATGAAAATAAGCCAGTGTAATAACAAAAACATGCATTGCGTCTTGTAATGCAATGCAGTTGTGTTGAATACATAATCTGTTCTATATTACACATTTGATCAAAAAAAATTGATATAAAAAAAAAAAAAACTGACTACGATACAGAACATGGCGAACGGATCATCAAGGAATCTCGCAGGGTTTTCGGAATGTCAAGCGTTTGATTGTGGATTCAATGAGTCATTTAGAAAGTCTTCAAACAAAAGCAGTTTGCAATCAATTACACCTCCTCTGAGCGGGCCGTGCACAGTCCTCCAGACACAGCCAGCCCGCCTCTGCAGGGGAGTCCAGCGGGTCTTTGATGGGGGGTGAAAAGAAAAGAAAAGCTGAAAATCGAAGCCAAAAAAATGCAGACGAGCCCACCAATAAAGGGGGAGCAGAGGTGGCTGCATTCAGAAACAGCGTCAAGGATCTTCGAGCTGGGTTCAGTGATGATGAAAGCAGACAGCAATGGCTTTAGAGGGGCTAAGGCTTTGCACGTGAGGCGGGCGGGGGGGGGGGGGGGGGGGTTACAGAGAGGGAGGAATGACTTCAGGCATTCCGGAACCCTCTGTGATTTCAGGCATGCTGCTGGTTACTGTTCCCATATGGGCTACAAAGCCCCTGGGAGCGACCGGGCGCAAGCTAACACTGACCCCTCCCATGCATGTACTCGTCATACCGCTGGGATTAGATTAGCTCAATAAATAGCTCTGTGTCAGGAGATGGGCTTTACTGAAGCTTTCGTTATCTCTATGGTATCTTTAAGTCGCACGGAATACGAAAAGGCCAACTTCCCCCCGTGGCTGTCATCTGGGGCTGGCTCATTCTGCGCCGCCAACCCGCCCCAGAGACAAACCATGCGATGCTCGGGACCCCTGTAATGCTGGGCGCCAAATATGTCATCCATATGCAGGAGCAGCGTGACTGACAGGACGCTGAGCCACACGACCAGATGGGCTGGGAAGGTACTGCCCTCGGGCATCTCCCAACAGCGCCCCCCCCCCCACCCCCGCCCCCAACATCCTGAGCACTCTATAAGCACTAAGCACGCCCGCTTTGTCCGCGTGCGTCTCACATGACTCGTGCCGCCGCCCATTTCGCCGCATGATCTGCGCTCAAGCATCTGTGTAGGTGGAGCAGATGCTCATCAAACAAGTCTCCATAAATCCCAGCAAATGCCAAGTATCCGGAACTTTCCTGCTCAGAGACTGACCGGTGTCAGCTTTAATGAACACCAATTAAAAGAGTCCGCCGTTTATTTTTGTCTAACCTTTGCCCCAGCCAGCTGTAACGTTCACTTAAACTCCCTCTTCATTGGGTGCGCAGCGGGCAGTTTTATTGACATGGTATAAACTGAACGTAATGTTTATTCCGCTTTAATAGCAGTGGCGCGGCGGAACAAACAACGTAATTCAACACACGTTTCCCGCGCCGCCGTTACTGACGTGATGATGTCACCCTGAGGAGCTAGCCGGCTGGGCTCACACGGAAACCCCCGTCCGAGGGCCGCAAGCTGGCGAGCTCACAGACGCTCATCAAACACTTGTTTTCCTCTTGATTTCTTTGAGCCTCCTGATGTTAATGACAGCACTTGACTCATGTAACACCCCACCCCGTGGTTCCAGCTTCTCTGAAAGCTGCAGGAAATGCCCGTCTTCTGCTCCACCTCCAAGCCCCGTCCCAGATGCACGCAATGACGCCCCGGCCCCATCTGCTCCAGCCCTCCCTGGCTGGCTTACCTGTACAGCCAGTGCTGCCCTTCCTGACAGAGAATCCCAGTTCGCAGTGGCAGATGAAGGAGCCCTTCGTGTTCTCACAGTTCCCGCTCAAGCAGATGTTCGGGTTGAGGACACACTCATCCACATCTGGAGGAGGACGGCAGGGAGAAGAGGTGAATGGCCTAAAAATGCAGAGGCTCTTTGGCCAGACCAGAAAAGGAGCCCCTGAAGTCACAGGGAAAACCTTCAGAAATCTCTACAAGCTGGATTTATCAGGCCAGACCTCCAAGTTTCAGGCAAACTCATCGTGCTGCAGGGCACCTGACAGCTGAGGAGCAGCAGCCCTGCACTGCGCAAACACACACATAACCCCTTTGGCTTTTCAACATCTTGCAGCTTATAAAACAATTAATTAGCACAGAAACAGTTCACTGCCTTACCAAGACACATCTTCATATTTTCGGAGGACATGAAGCCGTCAAAGCACAGACACTGGTAATGCCCGGGATGGTTTGTGCACTGGCCCCCTTCACAGATGTTTGGGTTGTCCTCACACTCGTCGATATCTATGGAGGGGGAACGGGGGGAGGAGGGAGGCATGCCAAACATTGTTACTTCATGGGCTACAGGGAGGGCAGCTAACTGCTCCCCCCCCCCCTCCCAGGTGCAGGGGACTAGTGCATGGCAGCTGTGCCTCACCCGTGCAGCTCCTCTGGTCGGGCATCAGCGCGTAACCGTGGCGACAGCTGCATTCGTAACTGCCCTCGGAGTTGGTGCAGAAGCTCTCGCAGCCTCCATTCTGGATGGTGCACTCGTCAATATCTGAGACAGGTGGATGGATGGGTGAGCAGACAGCAGGCCGTGGCATGGAGAACAGCATCGATCCCGGCCATGCAATCCATACCGACGCAGGAGAGCCGGTCCTCGGTGGACTGATACCCCGTGTCGCAGGAGCACTGGTAGCCACCCACCATGTTGACACACTGCCCGTTCTTGCACAGCTTGTCACTCAGCTCACACTCATTGATGTCTGGCAGGTGTATAGAAAAGAGACAGGAGTTTAACATTCCTGTGTCCCTACTGATCACAGTGAGCCCCTGGAGGGGGGGGGGATGTCCTTCTGTTCTACATGAGACCTCCCTCTACAATGCCACTCTCTCTCTCTCTCTCGTACGCATACAAAAATACATCCTAACAAATGAACCTCCCACTAAATTTATCTCACGCAGATGTCTGGAAGTGGCCACTGAACCCATAGTCTTCCCGGGTATTGAACGCAATTGAATCCATCTGCGACCTGCTTCCAGACAGCTCATATTTATCTCCTCATGTGGAGAAGCTTCCTGGCTGCCGTCTAAGTTGGCGAAGCGCTCTCTCCATCTGCGAGGCCCAAGTCCCAAGCCCAGGGCCCGGCTCGTCTGCGCTGCACCTCTTATCTGCCCTGCCGTGGGAGTGAGTAGCTTCCCCAGGGCCTACTCAGACCGAGGTTCTGTCTACACACGTGGGATGTCGGCTATCCGGGCCCCTTATCTGTCTAGACATACAACAGCAGTTGAGTGTCTTCAACATCTTGCCATACTCGCTACATCTCTGCTGCCAGATGACAGAAGTTCCAGGTATGTGAAAAACAAGCTTAAAGTGATCTTAAAATGATACTAAAGGGAACCGTGAGCTCATTGGCCCAGAAAAGGCAATGCCCACCTGCAAACCCCGCCCCCTGAGCTGCCCAAGTCCCTCCCCCTGCTCACCCAGGCAGGCAGATCCATCGGGCGCGACCTCATGACCTGGGGGGCAGACACAGCGGAAGCTGCCTTCCGTGTTAATGCACAGGCCGCCTCGGCACAGCAACGGGTTGCGCTCACACTCGTCGATATCTGCGGGGACAGAGATGTCGGCCTCAGGACATGGAAATTCTGCGACGGTGTGACGGGGCGTGACAGGGTGTCTGGCACTCACCCATGCAGTTCTTCATCATCATGAAGCCACTCTCATACCCCTCGAAACACTGACACTCAAAGTCGCCCGGCGTGTTGACGCACGTGCCCTGGCCACACAAATCCGGCGAGATGCGGCACTCGTCGATATCTGCATGAGCAAGGGGACAGCGTCAGAGCCATGCGATGCAATAAACACAGGGGCTAATGTAGTCAGGACTACCATCACCATCCTCTGTTGGGGAGAATGCACGTTAGAGCCACTACAGCTTTATGTTTTTAATGTGGCTCCCGAACGAGGTTGCAGCTGCACCATAGAGGAGGACAGCTTCCCACCGCAAGCCCCCCAGGGGCGGACCGCTCACCCGTGCAGTTCCTTTCATGGGAGTCCAAGGCGAAGCCATTATTACACTTGCACTTGAAGCTGCCGACTGTGTTCCTGCACTTCCCGTTGGCGCACAGGCTGTGGATCATCTTGCACTCGTTGATGTCTGCGCGTGTGCATGGCGAGAACGGGGGGAGGAGGACGAAGGAAAGGTCAAAGGTCATGGCAGCACAATGGGGAAGGCCGCTGCCGTTCCCTGCCGATCTACTAAAGCCCTACTCACCCACTCTGAGCCACGTACCTTTCAGGAAGGGCTTGCCGTTGACGAAGTCGCCCCTGTGGGAGAAGCCAAAGCCGCGGGGGCAGAGCAGGCTGAATTCAGAGCTGCCCCTCTCCGGACACTCGTCGCACTCAGGGCCCCAGGCCACGCCCACCGAGCAGCAACAGGTGTCGACACGATGCCGGCCTGGGATGGGGGCGCCACAGCGCTCGTCCTCGTGGGTCAGATAGCATTGCTCAGTGCGGAGATCTGTGGGACACACACACACACACACACACACACACACACACACACGCAGGAATGTCTGCATTACTGTCTCTGCAGGCATGTGGAATTCAATGTAATGCAATTAACTGAAAAAAAAAGAATATTTCGTTTTTTAATTAACTGTAGAAAATGTATTTCTTAGGCTTTGGCAGTAATAATAAAAGATTTTATTTGTAATGCACTTTACATTTAAAATAAATCTCAAAATGCCAAAGTTCACAGTATCACGAAATTTTGGGAAGCCTGTGCTATTTTGAAACCTACGTCACAAAATTAGCAGAAATGTATATGGTGGTTCAGCAAAATATATAAGGGGGGTGTGCGTCCCTGCCCTCCCTACAGGGAATTTCATCAAGATTTCAAAATACTGAACACACACTGCTTTAAAAAAAGAGTCTCGAAATACTATATATATCACAGCATAATGCCTGGAAGGTATGACAATATTAACAGTACTGCCACAATGTAATATTTGTATTTTCTTTTATTTTGTTTAAAACCACAAGCTGCAATTTGCAATGGTAAGCCGTGTGACAATGAGTCTGCACAGAGCACATGGTTCAGACCACACAACTGACAAGCAGCAAGGACAACAGAAAGAAAACCACAGTGTTGGGTCCGAGTCTCAGGCTGCTATCGCCAAAGGTAACCAGAATGGCACCACGGCAGAGAGAGAGAAACGGGCGTGTGCAGGACTACATACCGATGCATGTTCTACCAGAGTCGTCCAGTGTCATTCCGCTGGGGCACTGGCAAATAAAAGAGCCCAGGGTGTTTACACACTTTCCGTTGATGCAAACTCCAGGAAACACCTCACACTCATTCACATCTACCACCGGAAAAGAGAGTTAACAACGGAGCCAGGAACAAATCCAGCAGTAACAAATGACTGACAACAGAAGAAGCCGGACAGCAGGAGAACGGGACAGGGACACAGTTCATGTAAATACAGTCCTGGGTTTAGACACGTCTGCTTGAAAACAACGAAATGTCTCTTTTCGGTGGGCGGCGTCACTTTCACGGGAATACAAGGTGAAGATGACACAGACGCCTCGATGTGAAGCAGGATGGGTGTATTCCCAGACGTCCTCACCTTCACACTCTTTCCCCCTAATGCGGGCAAATCCCTTAGGGCATAACCGATCTGAAAGCAGAGGACACAAGTCTTCACATCCGCCAGCGGTACTCGGCCAACGTCAATAACGTCCAGAACTCGCAAGAAAGGACCTCCGCCGAGGAGCCCTTACCTGGCTCACAGCGGATGCAGGGACTGCCCCAGGCGGCCCCCAGCGTGGCGCAGCATTGCGACTTCAGTATGCCTCCGTTGATGTTGATCTCGCAGCGGTTGTCGATCATCTTCAACCAACATGTGCCCTTGATGGTCTCTGGAGATCAGACATATTGCGGTGCTGTTGGGTCAGTGAGCACTGGGTACTGGGGGACGCTGGATCAAAGTGCCGCAAAGGGCAGGTGGAATCTACAAGTACCGGACATTTTTCTGCAGCTGAAACATGCAGTAGCCCAGCCTGAACTGGGCTTATTCCTCCCACAGCCCCTGGCAGCAAAGTAACATCTGGACCTAGTGGGTATTTGTGTTTCTGTGCACCCATTTGACGTCATCTTCAAACTCAACTTCGTACTTAGGATCAGAAGTACAGAGGACGGTAAAAATCCCCGGATGTCATTCTTGCACCATCCCACATATCAAGGATACATCAGTTGCATCCTCACCAAATGAGACCAATCCTCACTGCACCCAGAATTCGCTCTTGGGAGGCAAGTTTGCAAGACTGGTCTTGCCAAGATCACACGTACAATCTTTGCATTCTTGGTATTGAGAAACTCCCATATTGATTCCAGTCTCAAATGACTCAAAAGTTGAATCCGACTTGGACCCTATGACTCAAGAAGACTTATAGTCCCCCTCCCATAACATTATTTTTATAATTTTAGTACATATTAATTCTCTGCTGTCTGCATTTACAGTTAGCTGAATGCAAGGTCTCCTGAGAACGTTTGGTGCAAAGATGCATCACTCCCTGCATTTACATGGACGTAAAAACTGTGTGAGGACAACCGTGAGTGGACGCTCTCTGTTCAAACTCTCTCTGCCTATAGAGAATGTGACCTATGATGTACTGCGGTGGGTTTTTAATCATTAAAGGTTAAAAAATTTACATAGCTAGGAACTCAAGTTGCATGGCTTATAACTCAACTTGGACTGGCGTCAACAATTTCATGACTTGTGACTTTGTGACTTGACAGCCAAAATGATGGAAAGATTTGGACTTGAGGGCAAATGACTCGAGATTTGGCTCGGACTGCATTGTTTTGACTCGAGACTTGCCTCGGACTCGCCAAGGATTGACTTATTCCCAATCCTACTTGAGACACATAGAGGGTCACGTACCCACACACTGGGTTCCAGAGCTGTCCAGGATGCTGCCAGGGGAACACTGGCAGGTGAAGGACCCCACTGTATTCTTACACTCCGCGCCCACACAGGGGTTGGACTCACACTCATCCACATCTATAGAAGAGGAGGGAAAAAAACAAGCAAATCACACTCCTTGATCATGTTCAGGTCACACCCACTGGAACGCACACGCAGTGCAGTGACAAAGACCTTCAGCTCCAGCGACATCTGTAATGGGATTACTGGATTATTTATATCTCGAACTATATGCCCTTTTGGCGTTATGCCCGCACAGGTTCATTTAACGGACAGGGCGAGAGGGCGCGCCGAGGTCACCTTCACACACGTCAGTCAGTGCGTGGAAGTAGAAACCCTTCGGGCACTGGCAGGAGAAGCTTCCGGGCGTGTTCCTGCAGATCCCATTGTCGCACAGGAGCCGGTTCACTGCACACTCATCGATGTCTGCGGAAGGATAGCGCTGTTAGTGCTGATAGCCAGAAGGGGACGCCACTGAGCTGATGAGTGTGGGGGTAAGACGGTAACCCACCAACGCAGTTTTTGCCCGTGGAATCCACCTCATATCCCACATTGCAGTTACACTTGTAGGTCCTCAGCATGTTCTCGCAGACACCATTCTGACAGATGTCTGGGTCCAGAGCGCACTCATTTATATCTACGGGCGGCAGTATGGGTGATCAGTGGACCATCTTGTCCAACATCCTTCCTCACTGCAGAAGTGACGAGGCCATACCCACCTCTTCCATCACTGGTGCTGCCAATCCCGTGACTGCACAGGGCCAGGAACTCAGCTGGAAAGCAGGGAACAGTCAGAAAATCCCAAACAACTTGATTAAGGTTTTGGGTGTCCACCGGTGTGGCGGCGAACCCCACTCCATCACAACCAACCACAAATGACCCGATGAGCTCACGAGGAGCCTTGTGTCCGACTGACACATGTGGGAGCCATCGGAGGCGGAATGCTTGGTGTCCAGAACACAGAGAACAACAAAAACCACATCAAAACACAAGTGGGATGCAGGACTTGACCGCAGAGAGGCTGCCAAAGCAGAATATCTTTGATGCTGACAAGAGAATGCACGCCTCTCTCGACCCTGCCTTCTCTCGCTCCCAAAGGGACGGCTCATCACTGGGACCACACGGATGTCTTTGTGACTCACGGTGCAGCAGAACATGCAGCCATAAATAATATCCCCATTCGACATTCTTCAGGGTTTCTGCATCCAATCAGAGCTGACCACAGACGACCCGTGTCAGGTGGACAAGTGCCTCAGCTTCGCGCAAGTCTGCCGTCTCACAACGGGGGCCCTCTGCGTGTTCTGTAGAGGGAGCCGCTCTCCAGATCTCTTAAACACTTGTCAGTCGAAAGCCTTTGCAGGTGGCTCTCCATTATGGGTCACACTTGCTACAGTGGAGTACACTGCTAGGGCGAACAACCTCCATCCCTGCGGGTGGCGCTGTTGCTTCAAGCACTAGTATGAAGAGCAACTGTTAATTACACTCATAGAAGAAGCCCGGCCTCCAACAGGCAGCACAGAGCAGTCAGCTTCAGGGGCCAAAAAATTAAAAACCTTGGAATGCGCACATAAGTGGGGTATTACCATTTATTAAAGATATTTTTTAAACATGTCATTTGGAATTTATAGATCCATTATCTCCAGCATGAGAGGTAATCTAAAATTCTGTAAAGTCTGTAAAGGAATGTGCAGTTACATAGAAAAAAAATATCAGAAATGATAAGGAATGAATGATAGTTAATCAAAAATGGCCATTTGTCTTTGTTTTTATTATTCGTATTTACCAGAAACTGAACCACTGCATGCATGTGTTTGGCTGCACAATCAACCGGATGGATGTGAGATGAAAGGGATTCTGGGAAATGGGAGGATGTTCGCTCAGTCTCACTGTTTGAATCCAAACTGAAGACCTATCACTTTCCTTCAGCCTACCATAAATAAGACTGCTGGGGCCACTGTATATGAAACAGATGGTTGAAGGCAGAGCTGACCTTTAGATGCTATGGGGGTCATGGGAAATCAGGTGACCTGTCTGTCTCCTTTCCTCCGCTGTCTTATGGCTCTGGTTTACTATCCATTTAGATTTGCGTTACCCTGAACTGTGCCACTGTTGTTGCACTTCGTATTGAGTGTTTTGGGACAACCATGATAGGAAAGACACTATGTAAAAATGAAGTGAGTAGAATGAATACCTGAATTCTGGGCGGGGCACGGCTGGCAGGGCTCCCCAAAGGCGTACTCCAGGTTGGAGCAGCAGCATTCGGACTTGGTGACAGCACCGGGGAAGGGCGCCACACATTGGCCGCGCTTGTAGCCGCCATAGCAGGTGCTGCGCATGTGCGTGTCTGTGGAGGGAGAGGGCCGTGACTGAGGGGGGAACACATGACAGCAGGCAGGATGCCTAGAGGTCCCCGCTGATATTTCATATGCATCTGATGGAACATGTACTTGGGACAAGTACACGCCGACCCCCAGACAGCAGCAAATGTGCAGGGTGTTTATGTGCACGACTGGATAAGCACATTGCACAACAACTTCCAGATTTCCATGGCAAAGAGCGGGCCTCCATGGGGACTCTCAGAATGTTCCAGTCAAATAGAGATGTAAAGTTCCGAACAGCCCTGGAGGGTCTCCCTCCCCCCACTCGGGGATACAACAAACAGAGCGGCCTGGATTAGCCGTTAGCAGCACGTCTATAAAGGAGAGCGGGACTCACCCACACAGACGCGCCCGTCCAGGCCCACGGCCAGGCCGGCCATACACTCGCAGCGGAAGGAGCCCTCGGTGTTGACGCAGTGGCCGTTCATGCACATCCCAGGGACCTCGCATTCGTCAATGTCTGCAGGGAAGCAGGAGGAAAGGCGGGTGCTCATTTCGGAGGGCAGAACCCCGTGATGGGACCAGCCATTCAAACAAACAGTGCTGAAGTTAAAGACAAGTCTTAAACTGGGAAGAGGTTCTGCTTCCTTATTAAACCATACTGCGGCATCAGGGCCCGAAAAGGGTTCAGAGTACTTATTAAAGGTGTGTATCACTCAGCTCCAGGATTCCCCCCCAGCCCCCCCCCGATTCACTGCATTGCTTAACACTGCACACAGCTTCTCCCAAACAACGCGTGTTCAGCTGGCCCAAACCATTACGTGACTTTACAGATTAGGCTGTAAAAATAGCTGAATAAAATGAGGCGGTCAATCCTACCGCTATTATTTCTCCAACAAACCCTGCAGCCTTATAAGGAAACAATGCAACGGGCGTTCCAGCACACAGGGGTAATTACATCCCACTGTGCCGCCCGAGCCGAGAGACCTTTAGGCTGGTATCTAAGGAAATGTTTAGCCCTATAAATACAATTGATTTCCTGAGAACAGAAGCGTGAATTTATGGATTTTGTAACATTGTGGTCCTAACCCTGCACTGAGATTTCCTATAACTATATATTGAAGGATATTAAATTCCCATAATATTCACTTATGGAAGAGGTGCTCCTCAGCACAGAAATTAGCAAAGCTTTCTGCTGCCTGACAGCTGCATCAGTGTATGTGCTTCACACTCACCTGTGCAGAAGCGTCCGGTTGGGTTCAGGACGAAGCCGGGCTTGCAGACGCATTTGAAGCTGCCATCCTCGTTGATGCACATGCCATTCAGGCACATGTTTCTGATCAGGCACTCATCCTGGTCTGAAAATGGACATTCGCAAATAGCCAACTTGAAAGGTGTGCAGTTCCAGTTCACTGCGATGGGTTATGCAGTGCACCGTGTGGAGAATTCACACCCCCAGGGGCACTGACCCCAAGCACTGCTGCGATTCGAATTGAAAATGCTTATTAAAACAGAAGAAGCAGTAGTTCAACACATCCCCTCCGTTCTTACTAGGCCACTGGCTCTCTGATATTCATTCAATGGCCGATGAAAGACAAGTACTTCCTGGCACTGTCAAGCTAACATAAAACTCGGCCATATCTGGGAACATCAAAAGGCAACAGAAAGAGCGGAGTCAGTGCAGAGTCAAAGTCAGAGAATGGACAGAGTAGAGCAAGGCGTCCCCCAGACCTTGGCAGTTCTTTCCATCCGAGGTGAGGTCGAAGCCGGCGTTGCAGACGCAGTGGAAGCTGCCGTCGGTGTTGACACAGCGGCCGTTGTTGCAGATGCGCCCATTCGCCACACACTCGTCCAGATCTGAGACAGACAGGTGGGTAGAGGGGACGACGTTACTGAGACCCACGTCAGACACAGCAAGGACTGAGGTACGTGGGGGACCCTGTAGCAGTGTGAATGTGGAATAACACATGGAGACCATGTAAAGTCATCCGTTAGGTGACTTCAGCAGAAGTCAGGAACTGACATCAGCAATTCTTATGGGGGGGGGGGGGGGGGGGGGATTGCTTCCACAGGAGTGTATATTGGTTATAAAGCAATGGTTGTAACACTGGGACAACCCACTGGGGCATGTGTGGGATCCAAGATTGGGCACTGCTCTTTGACCTTTCAGTATGGGTGCCACAATGAAGTGCTCAGCTGTAGTATATTGTGACGTGTGTAGTATAGTGTAGCGTGTCCAGCTGTTTGGGACACAGTGTGTCTAGGCCAGCAGTACCGGTTCTGAATAGAGGTGCGAGCCGCATCTCACCTCTGCACTCCGTCCGCGTGGCTGTACTTTGGAAGCCCGGAGGACACTCGCAAAAGTAGGAGCCGGCTGTGTTGACACACTGGCCATGCACACATGGGCTATGTTGACACTCATCCGTGTCTGGTGGGGGTGCCATCAAATAACAAGAAACCAAAATGAACCAAGGGGAAGCACACAGCAGACATGATCTGGTGGTTTAAAAGAGCATGTAGGTCACAAGGTCCGGGCACATGTGGGAGCGAAATGACTCACCGATGCACTCGCCGCGCACGTCCAGGTAGAAGCCTCTGTTACATTCACAGTAGTAGCTGCCTGGCGTGGGAACGCAGCGGCCATTCAGGCACAGGTTGCGGTACGCCTGGCATATGTTTGTGATGTTCTGGGACTGGATGACTGTAGAGAGAAGAAGTCATCGAGCAGCCATCTTAGAACAGATGGGCAATTTTAGATGGGAACTAATCTGAACTGACAGAATACGTATTAACCGAGTAAATCCAGATGGGGGGTGGTAATCTGAGCAAGTATGGGGAGAAGAAGTAATCTGAGTAAGCACAGAAGGGGATCAGTAATCTGAGTAAGTACAGAAGGGGGTCAGTAATCTGAGTAAGTACAGAAGGGGATCAGTAATCTGAGTAAGTATAGAAGGGGGTCAGTAATCTGAGTAAGTACAGAAGGGGGTCAGTAATCTGAGTAAGTACAGACCGGGTGGCTGTAATCCGAGTAGATATAGAAGGAGGTCAGTAATCCGAGTAGATATAGAAGGAGGTCAGTAATCCAAGTAGATATAGAAGGAGGTCAGTAATCCAAGTAGATATAGAAAGGGGTCAGTAATCCGAGTAGATATAGTAGGGGGTCAGTAATCCGAGTAGATATAGAAGGAGGTCAGTAATCCGAGTAGATATAGAAGGAGGTCAGTAATCCGAGTAAGTATAGAAGGAGGTCAGTAATCCGAGTAAGTATAGAAGGGGATCAGTAATCTGAGTAAATACAGACAGGGGGGCTGTAATCTGAGTAAGTGCAAAAAAGGGGCAGGCTGCAATATGAGTGTTAATAGTATAATAACTGTCTGTACAGGAATTACACTACACTATGATAATACAAGTAAGTGAAGCTGGACATACTGGGAGGGCCCATGTAACCTGGACCAGTCCCCGGGTCAGGAATCGTCAAGGTGCCTGGTAAGAAAGGCCTGCTGGGGTCGCCCGGACCTCCAGGCCCTACCCCTGGTCCGAACGGCCCACCAGGGCCGAATGGGGTCCCTGGGCCAGCTGCTTCCCCAGGGCCGGGCGGGATGCCAGGGCCGATGGGGATGCCGGGACCGATGGGGATGCCGGGGCCGATGGGGATGCCGGGGCCGATGGGGATGCCGGGGCCGATGGGGATGCCGGGGCCAGGGATGGGGACCTGAGTGCACAGCCTCTGGTGCTCCTCTGGAAAGGAAGGATACAGCATGTGTTCAAAGCTCCCAGAAGCCCCTGGGAAATCATGGGAAACTACTGCTCCCAGAAACCCCTGGGAAACTACTGCCATTATGAACATGAAACTGGGATGAAAAAAGTTGCAGACATGTTTACTTTTTTGCATACAGAGGAGGTTGTTTAGAAATAATGCACAGGCTATTCCAGGTTACAGAGCAATGCAGGCGACATAGAGCACGCTGATTAACAGCATGCACTTCCGACCTGCAGGTTCCAGGCCCTAGGTGAGTACAGAAAGAGCTCTGACCTGTCCCAGTGATGGGACACAACTCCGGCGTGGAGCCGTCCGCCCAGCAGCGCCCCCCGTCGCAGCAGCACTGCATCCGGGACATGAGAAGGGAGCTTCTGCTGCTGCAGCGGCCATTCAGCAAGCTGGTGAAGCAGTATCCTGGGTGGATGTCTGTTTGGGGGGGGGGGGGGGGACATTACTGTCATACTGCACTGCTGGTGAAGCAGCATCCAAGGTGGCTGTCTGGGGGGGGGGTACTAGCATATTACCCAGCTGGTAAAAACTGACCAGGTGCTTTCAGGATAGGCCTTTGTGGAAAGCCGGGCGACCTTGTGGAAGACATTCCTTAAGAACAAAGATTTCAGGGGGCTTGGGACCTGAGTGGGATTCCACAAGCCCCCGGACCTACAGTCCCGCTTGCAGTCTGAGGCTGGTTGTGGCTCCCATCGTTTGGATGAGAGACAGTCCCCTTCTCATTTTTCTGGGTCATCAACATTAAGTTTTAACTAATTAAATCCCATGAAGCCCCCCGCAGCTCCTGGGCAAAGTTAAGCGAGTGGTCATGGAATCGGAATCTGTTCGGACTGACTGTTCAACCCCCCTCACCCCCACCAAGGGGCTTCCTCTCCACCCACTGACACAAATATTATTTTTCCAGCTTTAAAACATGCATCACGAGAAAAAAAAAATCGAATCGAAAAATTGAGAGTTTTCAAAGGAGAACCAACAAAAGTACTAGATGCAAAATGTTAAGTATGAAGCATTTCTGTTTGTTATTGTGCAAGTGGGTCACACATGTAGCTGCCCCCATAATGATATAAACAACAAATCTAACATTCAATAACTATACTGTACTATACTATACAAGCATATAATGGTAAATAACTGTTCTAAACTACGCAGATAGTAACTACTATAATATATTAGGCATAGAACATAGGAATTATATCTGTGGCATATAAAGAATATATATCCAAAAGAACGACATCATGCGCTCCTATGGCGCTATAGTATAGCATCGTATAGTTATTGTCTGTTAGTATAGCATGGCTGTTTAGAGCTATTCCACAGTGTGCAGGCAAACTTATTTAATGTTTAGAAAACACAGCTCCAGTTCACTTAAATTCCAGCTCATAACAGATATTTTTCCATATTTAGCCAAGATGATGACTAAGAGCAGTGGAGGGGGGTGATGCTTATGGGCCCACCCTGCCCGCCCGCCCGCCAGCCAGCCCCATGTGCAGCTCTGAAACTCCAGTCTCTCCCTCTTGTGAAATCGGAGGTAACAAGCTGACCTAAATTCCAGCAGTCAGGTTTCTGGAGCAGTGACAGGGCAGACGCCCGCCTGAAAGGCCCACTGAGGACAGCCGGTGCCCATGAATCATTTCTGTAATCACGTTACGTATGATCGCGGCTCCACTTGGGCCCAGGTGTAATTAGGCCCAGGCCCTTGGAGCACCACACTGTACGTGACACTCTCCTTACCAATGCATCGGGAGCCGTCCAGAGCCGTGAAGTAGCCCTGGGGACACTTGCATAAGAAACTGCCTGCTGTGTTCGAACACTGGCCCCCACTGCACAGCCCAGCGATGGTAGCACACTCGTCAACATCTGCCAGGGAACAGAAAAGAGTGTCAGCAAGGCATGTGGACCATATACGTTGGGCGTAACGCACTTTAGTCCTACACACTCCAATCGTCCAGATCATTCAAGGCACTCTCCAATCCTCCACCTCATTCAAGGCGCTCTCCAATCCTCCACCTCATTCAAGGCGCTCTCCAATCCTCAACCTCATTCAAGGCGCTCTCCAATCCTCCACCTCATTCAAGGCGCTCTCCAATCCTCCACCTCATTCAAGGCGCTCTCCAATCCTCCACCTCATTCAAGGCGCTCTCCAATCCTCCACCTCATTCAAGGCGCTCTCCAATCCTCCACCTCATTCAAGGCGCTCTCCAATCCTCCACCTCATTCAAGGCGCTCTCCAATCCTCCACCTCATTCAAGGCGCTCTCCAATCCTCCACCTCATTCAAGGCGCTCTCCAATCCTCAACCTCATTCAAGGCGCTCTCCAATCCTCCACCTCATTCAAGGCGCTCTCCAATCCTCAACCTCATTCAAGGCGCTCTCCAATCCTCAACCTCATTCAAGGCGCTCTCCAATCCTCAACCTCATTCAAGGCGCTCTCCAATCCTCCACCTCATTCAAGGCGCTCTCCAATCCTCCACCTCATTCAAGGCGCTCTCCAATCCTCCACCTCATTCAAGGCGCTCTCCAATCCTCCACCTCATTCAAGGCGCTCTCCAATCCTCCACCTCATTCAAGGCGCTCTCCAATCCTCCACCTCATTCAAGGCGCTCTCCAATCCTCCACCTCATTCAAGGCGCTCTCCAATTCTCCACCTCATTCAAGGCGCTCTCCAATTCTAGATGTCAGCCATAGTGCAATCCAGTCTTGCATCATTCAATGTGTACTCAATCCTAGACATCAGTTATAAATCACACTCTAATTCATGACATCAGTCAAGACGCTCTCCAGCCCTAGGTGTCAGTCAAACCGCACTCCAGTCCTACGCATATCCGTCACCGCGGACATTGGTCCTATATGTGCTGTTCACAAAGCACAGCAGAGTGGTTGTGGTTAAGTATGTGGTTCACCACTTGAAGAGGCATGTGTTGCGAATAGGAGGTAACTTCCCCAAGCACAGGCGCAGACGACATGCTCGCGCTACGGCACTGACTGCTTCGGCTGCCCATCTCCATGCGAGTTCGCCAGGAGAACCCAGAGAAAAATGAATACTTTTCCTTTAAACTTGACGATTATTCTAGGAATCAGGTTTCTTCAGAATACAACACAGATTTTTAACTGCAAATGATTGCCACAAATACATCTTTTACCATTTTAGCAGATCAAATTTTTCATGACTGGTCTGGAATTCATCGCTGCACTTTGTCAATCATCCAATATTTTTTACAGGTTTAATATCTAGTACAATAGGCCTTTTATTTGTTTGAGCACTTCGGAAACACTTAGGTTTGTTACAGTGAAGGCCAAAGACCTCTTAAAGTAACCGAGTCTTAAATACTATCAGTCTAAAAAGGAAACCGGCTGCAGATTATTTCCTGCAGAGTGCAGGTAGCTTCACCCGCAGGGTGTCTCAGGCTCGGGTTCGAGGAGTCATTCAAGGCCGCGGTGGTAGAGCTCGCCGGTGAACAAGTCCTTCCTTTTTCAGCCGTATAAAAATGCTTGGCTGCGTTCCTGCCCTGAGTCCGTGTCCACATCCAGCACACGGCTTACTGGGGATGCAGATGCTCCCAGCTTAGTTGCTGCAGTGTTTGCCCTGAACTCAGGAGAATGTTACTGAACACGGTGCTTCAAATAAAATCGATCAATCTTGCAATCACTAATGCAGCACAAGGTCGCAGGGTTCACCCGGAGGCTGTGAAGGGCACAAGTCAGGGGTATAGACAAGATGGGATGCCAGTCTATCACAGGGCACACATTAACACACACACACACACACACAGTAAATCAGATAAGCCAATATGTCTAGCTATAGCTTTTTAATAATACATAATACTAATAATACATTCATACATTATTTCATTTTACAGTGCAGTATAACCTCATAAGCTAAAACTATCTACAAAGCATATAAACAGCGACATCATTAACGGACGTGGAAAGTGTTACCCTCGCATTTTTGGGATGTCTCGCTGAACCTGAAGCCAGCCGGACACTTGCACTCGAAGGAGCCGATGGTGTTGACACAGTTTCCCCCCTGGCACAGTCCGGGAATAGCCTGGCACTCGTCCACATCTGCCAAGGAGCAGAAACAACATTCTACACAAAGCCACTTCGCCGTTCATCCTGTTAGAGGACCGTCCACGGTGCACAGTGAGAGAATGTCGTTTTTAATCAGATGGGCATTTGTTAAGTAGCGCTTTCCTCTCACCAGACCCGACAGTCTGTAGGGATGTGTTAGGCCTTTTACAGCTGGTGACTTATTTTAGATGGACTTTTAGGGCTTAGTAATGGAACTGGCACATTTACATTAGTATATTATTCTGGAAGTGCCTTTGTTTGCTGCATACTTCACAGTGATTTCCAGCTTATTTACTGGCTCTTTTCCACTGGCATACAGGAACCAGGCCGTACCCAGGCTGTACCCCAGGCCGTACCCAGGCCGGACCCAGGCCGTACCTCGAAGAGAGACTAGTTACGGCGCAGTTCCAGCTCGCTCCGCTTTTTCTGCAGAAGGGTCGGTGAAGGCGGAGTTTGGAGAGCGACAGTGACAAAACTGAACAGAAACCTCCGGTAATTTACAATGGAAAACGGGCAGTTTGTAGTCCGGCTTGGGCATGGTTGGGTTGTATGTGACAGTGGGAAAGCAGCATATTCCACCCTTTCCCAACCCCAAAAAGAGAGGGACCCTCAGGGCTCCCAAAATGGGTGCCCAGCTCACAATAATGTTCTGCTGCCCCCACGCTGCTGCTCAGAGTACGGGTCAGCCAGCATGGAAGATTTCACTGATGGGATGCGGAGCACTGCATGAGCCAGGGGGGGTGAGGGCACTAGGAGAGCACCCTGGGGGTGCTCGCTGAGGCGGTTCACAGGCAGCCAGACCATAGAGGCATTGACATAGCTGGTAGAGCTGCAGTAGAGGCCAAAGACAGCAGGAAGACCTTCCAAAGAACACTGGGTGAGGTCCCAGCGCGCACATCTGGGTGAGGTCCCAGCGCGCACATCTGGGTGAGGTCCCAGCGCGCACATCTGGGTGAGGTCCCAGCGCGCACATCTGGGTGAGGTCCCAGCGCGCACATCTGGGTGAGGTCCCAGCGCGCACATCTGGGAGCCCAAGAGAAGATCCAAGGTGCCAGCTCACCTGTTGCCTCCCTCAGTGCCTCCCCAACCAACTCTCCCAATACTGTGAGCTACTGGAGCTTAATACCCTAGTTTCAGCACAGCAGTCCTGGTCCTGGAGAGTGTGCCCTACTATGCCAGCAGTCCCAAAGTAACATGAAAGCGTTACCTTTAACAGGAGTAAAGTGAGAACAGCATGAATACTGACACAAGATGACAGTAACCTGGATAGGCAGACACTAGATGGGCATTTAGCTGTCTGTTGCTTCATTCTTGATGCTCTAAAAACATTTGTGTTTTATGATGTGCGAACTGAATCACAAACTCTCATCTGCTATTTTCACACAGCAGAAGTATCCGTAAATAGCACAGCAGACCATGCATGACCCAAGCCTTTGGAATTGGTCAGTCACAATATGAGAAAACGTCAGTGATTGAAACAGAAGCCAGACCGTCTGATATTCTGTGATTCATAATAATCCAGTCATCAGTGCAGCACAGCACTCATAATTCTTCAGCTGGGATTAGATTGGAAGAGGAGGGGCTGCCGGCTAAGGGACTGCAACAGCCTCCGTGATGCCTTTGTGAATGCAGACATGGACAGACAGGCAGAGGACAGACAGCCAGGAAAAACAATGCAGACAGACAGAGCACAGGCAGACAGGAAAAAATCAGAGAAAGACAGAAAAACACACAGGCAGGGGGACAGAAAGGGGCAGGCAGATAAAATCACAGACAGAAAAACAGAAACAGGACAAAAATGCAGGCAGGAAGACAGAGCAAAACACAAACAGATACTTAGGGAGACAAACAGCTGCAAAGAGAGACAGAAAAACTCATGCAGACAGACACTCAAATGTATGCAGAGACACACTGTGACACACACACAGACACACACACAGACACACACACAGACAGACAGACACAGACAGACAGACACAGACAGACAGACACAGACAGACAGACACAGACAGACAGACTCACTCACTCACAGAGACACACACACTACAGTCTTGTATAGAAAATGCCACAGGTGATCAGTGCTTGGTTCCCTGACCTTTTCCACATACTTGTGTGCTCATTTGTTGTCATGGTAACACAGTAACGCATTCCTATACTCTGACACAACTGCCGTTTAGTCATTGGGATTCATTTAAATTATTTGTTTACCTCCTGGAGCACTCGCATACTTCATCCAGATTGCAAGGCACAGCCAAATAAATAAAAGGGTAACGGCAATATAATTATGATAATCCCTTGAGCCTCGGCATCCTGCAGACACCATGAATCTGGCAGGCCGTCACGCTGCCTGCGGTCCGGGATTCTGGGAGGGACAGGAGCCAGCCTGATGTGCAGCATTGCAGCAATTTAGTGTGAATACCGTGCGATGCCATTCTCAGCGTAATAACATTAACCGAGATTCACTTCAGCCTGCTGAAGGGTGTTCACAAGAGAAAAGAAAGAAAGAGAGAGAGAGAGAGAGAGAATCTCACAGACATGCTGTTTCCACATTAAGTAGAAACAAATGTTAAATAAAAAAGACAGGAAACGGTTTTCTTCAGAAAGAGGCAGGCTGGACATGGCGTTGCCGATCCCCTTCGTAGTATATGTTCATTACAGGACCACGCCAGTAGGGCGGCGCTAACCACAGCCGCATCAGCCCCCCCTTTCAGTAGGATACCTTGACACGCCCCCGTGCGATGGTTTGGGATGAATCCACGGCGGCAGGGGTGAGGCTGGGCGGGGCACATCTCGCAGGGGTGCCCCCAAGCACGGCCCACGGTGGCGCAGCACAGCGTCTTGGTGCAGACGATGCCGCTCAGCTGGCCCTGGCACATCTGGTTGCTGACGGAGGCGAAGCACGGTCCGGTGCGGTAGTCTGTGAGACAGAAGACGGGCAGCGGCACTCATTCCTAATGCTGCAGCTCGGCATGCGTCCTTTGCCTGGTCGCATTATTATTATTCAGCTGCAAAGCAGAGCAGGAAAAAGATTCATGGTTCAAATCCAGACACAGGGTCCGCAAAAGTCGCTGAGGCTCCCTGCAAAGCCACCTGCCCCACAGTGGAAGTAAAAAATCTGAAAGCCTGAATTTCTGTTCTTGGGTATGTGGTGGATTATTTCATGCTTTTGTCAATGTGGTTAATCTACAGGCAGAACTCAAAAGGGACACAATTGACACCTGGCAAAGTGTGGGTTAATCACTGTTATTTCATTTCAAAAAGTCCTACTTCCTGTTTCATGCCAATTTCATAGTAGAAACTACAGGTAAGCACAGTAACGAATGGAACACCAACTAAGTAGCTCAGCAGGACAGGGTGTCGGGTGGGCGTGCTCTAGCCGCACCTGGGGGTTGATGTTAGTTGTCACTTGGTGTCCACTTGGAGCCAGGGAACGTGGGGGGGGGGGGGGCGCACCCTGCAACATCCCACCTCCATCGATCATGGTGCCTCTGTATTTTACTGGCATCCACCCTCCCCCCGACAGCTTTGACAGGACATAATCCACGCCAGAAGTATCCCCCGCACACCACATCCAGACTGCCAGAGCAAGATACCGTGGGAAAGAGACATGCATGCCAGTAGGTTACTTTTGATGTGCTCCACATTTGAACTCATCCACTTGTTGAGAACATGGTGAGGAATGACTCAGCAGGTCAAATAATTTTCCACCGTCCGCAGACCGTCGCCAGTTGACGTTTTCACTGCTATATGCCTGACAGATGAATACATTTCTGGAAAGATTTCTACAGATTGTACTTGGAGAAACTGACTGCTCGTGTTTTAGCACAACATCTGTAGACAACGCATTCGTGGCTGCTTATGAGCTTTGCCTTGAATCATAGACTGCTACATGAACATCACACTGAAAGGACCCGGATCGCAGCCCCGGCCAGGGGGCACCGGATCGCAGCCACAGCTGGCCTCAGCTGACGACGCCTTTTCCACAGGCTTCCAATCCAGTAACATGTTGATAGGTGATCATCGACAAGCTGTGCAATCTTCACCACCCAAATCTATCTGCAAGTCGCTAAGATGTCGTCTTATTCTGGGCAAGGAAGACAAATTACCAGACCACTGCTTGTGCCCAGAATGTTCATGCAATACCCTAAGCATGACTGAATGCTTAAATGACTGTATTTAACTTTTTTTATATGGTATTTAGCTGTATTTCTTCAAAGCCTCTGGACTGCACACCACACCACAGCAAGCATGAATGAGAACGGACCAGCACACACCCCCAACTTGCTTGCCGTCAAAACCCCGGTTCCTTCTCCTTGTATAAGCTACAGACGTAATCCACATTAAACACTTGGATGGGGGGGTTCTGTATGGGGGCCCAGAATACCCCGGCCCACCCTAAATAACAAGCCAATTTGCTGCACCTCCTCACCACTAACGGCTAACGCAACAGAGGAGATTGAGCGCAGAAGCCCAGGGGCACACCCCTCCGTCAGCGTCGTGCCTGATTCATTCTTGTTTCCATGACAAGACGTCGCATAAAAGCCCCATAAGCTGATAAACAGTTTACCCTGGACTCTCATATTTAGCTGGATGGCAAAGCGCAAAAAGGTTTCATGGGCTCATTAGCACCTCTGCCGACTGTCGGTCTCGAACACCTCGACCTAAAGGCACGAATCACTTACGGGGCACAATTTGAAAGGGATAAAAACGAAAGGTTTACATCAGCAGTCTGCGAGTCTCGCTGCTCTCAATTATGCCTGGCAGCACCGCATACTCATAAATTGCTTCCACATTTTAACACAGACAAGCGACAGCGAGGAAAGAACAGGACACAAAAGCTTATCTAATCCAACACAACAATTATCCAAACAAAAAAAACTCTGTGCGTTTTCCATGGTGAGCATACCAAGCGGAGATGGTCATGCAAGCTAACCTTCCCAGCACATTCTTCTCTTTGTTAGAATATGAAATGCTTGGAACGTGGCTGGCTCATCTTACTCCCCTAAGTGAGCTTTAAGTACTTTTCCGGGGGGGGGGGGGGGGGGGGGCATGCTTGTTTCACGTTCGGCTGTTTTAGCTCCAGCTAATTCTATGCATTGTTTATTTTGCAGCACGAATGATGATTTTTTTTCTTCCCAGCACGAGTGATAAGATTAACACACACCATGTTATGCCAAGTGCAGCTTGGTTCACTTCTGATAAGGCCCAGTACGACCCCCTAACGATGCAGGAAGGGGGGGGGGGGGGGGGGTTCCAGCATTCGGAAACATCACAAGCGAAAAGCATCCAGCCCCTCCCACCTAGATCCTGGAGGAATGATGTTAACGCAAATGAAGGTCATGTGGTGTCATGTGATGCGACGGCCCGGGAATGACCAGAGACCACGGTGGGCACGTCGGCGGAGCGGTAGGGGAGAGGTTGCACGAGTGGTGACCCAGGGACTCGAGGGGGTGACTGCCCCCTTCAGGGGGACACAGTGGCCTGCCGGCATGGCAGCACTGCTCTATGGGACCGCAGTGGCTCACTCGCTCGCCATGGCCAAGTACAACTGCAGGACCGGGCCAACTCCCTGCAAACATCTGGGAGCCATTAGACACGTGTGGTGCCGAACCCCTCGCACTCTCAGGATTCAAGAGGGAGGGGCCAGAACCTGACCCCCACTGGGGTTCACAGACCCAGACATGGCAGAGCACAACATCACACCCTGCTTGATCCACTGGACCAGTGCTTCTCAAATCAGTCCTTGAGGACCCAGAGATGGTCCACGTTTTGGCTCCCTCCCTACTCCTAGGGAACTGGGCGACACGGAGCAGCTGGGAGTCCCTGAGGACGTGTCGGAGAAACACCGCTCTTGAATTAAGGACCCTCATCCACCAGACATAGGTTAACAATCTGACTGCTGGCTGCAGCCGAATCACACACGTATTCTTAAACGCACCCGTGAACCCCACTCATTGCCCTCACCAGCATCCAAACTAACCAGCACTAGGACAGCTCACTTTTTCACACTTGCATGTTGTGCACAATTCCTCCCCCCCCACTCAAACAGGATATGGCAAGCAAATTAATTGGATCATCAAATGTGAAGGAACTGTTCAAATGAAGACACTGTTCATATACTGCAGCTGTGTTGGGTGGTCCGAACTAAACCCCCATCACACGGCATTGGCCGGACCCATCACAGCTGTCCGTCTACTGCATATCCATCTCGGGATGAGGAGGCATGCAGCCGTGACCCACATCCATACAATCAACTATTGTTTACTTAAAAACCATTACCATGGAGCCCAACTGCCACAGAAGAAGATATATAGACACATACATATACACATACATACACACACATACACACAAAATTTGTGGGGACCGTCCATTCATTTCTATGGGGAAAACCCCTAATCCCAACAATGACGAGCTAACCCCTACCCAGCCCTAACCTTAACCATAAGTAACCAATTTTTAGTTTTTTGATTGCAGCCACGGTATTTATAAAACTGAATTTCCAAAAAAAAAAACAAAAAATAGCAGGTTCTTATCACATTATAGAGACATTTGGTCTCCGCAATGTAATATATACATAACCCACACACACTCATATCCACATATACATCCATACATATATATATATATATATATACATATATATATATATATATATATATATATATATATATATATATATATATATATATATATATATATATATATATATATATTTTTTTTTTTTTTTATGTAAAAGGCGTGTCACTGCAGTCCACAGATACGCCCTTTGACAGCAATCCTGTGCCAATTCCTTTTCAGAGAAACAGCTTACTGACATATGCCCATGACATGTGGGAGCTTCTGAAACAGGCAGCCTCTGCGGACAAAGATCTACAGAGGATGGCAAGACTCCCAGCCTGCCCCATCCGCGCGATGAGGTGTGGATTACGGGCCCCTTTGAAGAGTCGTCACAGAAGGCACCTCAGCACCTTGAGGCTCTGCAGATGTTACAGCTGCGGCCAAAGTCAGGTTATTACATCGTTTGTACACCGGTATGGCGGTTTCTGGCGCTGCCTGGATGCCGGCCAAAGAGTAATATCAGACCTGATAATATGTATCTTACGGCATCAATGCAAAGGTTTCACTTGGCCTCACCGAGCTCATTCAGGCCCAGAAACTGACCCCGCTCCACCTTCCAGGCAAATTAGACCGGTGTAACTGGATCCCACCAGGATCGCCTTAGCGGTGGTCCGTAACACAACGGGAAGCGGTCTGGGAGAAACCAGCAGTAATGAAACTCTACGGGAGATGACAAGCAGAGCGAAAGGGCTGCTGGGGCAGCGAGCCGCTTTCCGGCGGGGGGGCAGGTTCTGTTTTGCCACACGGCACCCGGCGGCCTTTCAGCGCTCGCGTTACGGAAGGCTAGGCAGGCCTGTAACACCAGGGCCTGCAGAGGGTGGCAGAGAGGGTGGACAACCAGGCACAGAGTCAGCATAAATGTGACCTTTCGAATTCAGGCCTGCCAGCTCCCATGCATCTGGCCTGACACTCACGCTTTCAGACTCTTACGCTCACGCAAGAAATTTAACGCCAAGTATATATCATTCCATTATAAACTTAAAATTAGCTACACAAAAACACTGGGGTACTTTACAAACCCTACAGACTATTTACAAGGTAATAAAACATATTACATGTATTATATAAATGTTACTTACGTTACATACATGTTACATACATGTAAATGAGTGTGCATGCGTATGTAGACTTGTTTCAAAATCTCATTCCAAACAGCTGACTAAAGTTGGCAGATATCCAAATTCCATTTCAAATGCAGGGCTATACAAACTCTCAGGGAATATTTAGTATTCTGATAAAATAGAAACATATCCCAAGTTACAGTCAATATTAATCTATAACATTGTTTTTTTTTAACATTTCATTAAAGGTGGTCAAAATACTGCAGTTTAATGAAAGCATCGCATTTAATGAAGTGAAGAGGGCGAAAATGTTTAATGAAGAACACGATCTTGCCAGAGAAGTATATGACTGATTAGGTGAGGACAACAGACAGCTTGTTTCCGCGAGACAGTTAGGTTACTTTGCTGAAGAACAGTAGTCCAGACTTCCTGCCCATAAAAGACAAACTAGGCATCTTTGTTTCTGCTGGAGACCCGGAATGCATCGACATTCTTTGGGTTTAGACGAGCCCTCAGTCTGAAGCCTGCACAGCGGTGTGTTTGGGACAGACGCACCCAGAGCGCCTACAGATGCTTGTCCCCGTAATATCTACTTATAGACCAATGGAACTTTACAAAAAATGTAATTTGCCAAACCTGGCACAATGAGAAATACAAGAACATTTTTATATGCTCAGAAGCAATGGGCTCCATGCATGACTTGGAACGGTTTGCCATTCGCTTCAAACAGCTGCAGTAATGCTGAGATGCAGGACACAGGGACATAGGGGCTTGTCAGCTTGGCTAGAACAAAAAGTAGGTTTTGCACATGCAAAACGTCACCAAATCAAGACACACTGGTTTGATCTTGGAGACACCTGATCTAAGGAATGCTGCGGGGGGGGGGGGGGGGGGGGGACGTATCACACAGCTGAACGATAAATGTCCATTAACAGTTAAATATGGAAATTCAGTTGTATTTCAAGAAAGGCACTTCACTCCTGCTGTGAAAAACTATAACTAACATCAGCGGGACACAAACATTTTTGAGAAAAACATATGTTGAAGGAAACTAGTTAGTTACTCACATTAACCAAGACTCATAATTCCTAATAATAATTCCTGTTTCCTCCCATTGTCAGTTCTCAATGTTATGATGAGATCTTATGGTAAATTTAGCATTTTACGAGATGGGTAGATATGACATACTGTAAAAAAAATTTAAAACTTGCTAAGAATTCAAAGGACGATATATATATTCACTCTCACATAAAGCTCTCCACGAGTTGATCTACTTCACATGTGGAAGGTGAGTTAAAATGCATGGATTTTAAACAGCCGGATTACCGCAGGAAGCGATGGGGAGGGGGGGGGGGGGGGAACCAGGAACCCACGACATGAAGTGTCGCCCGCGGGGGCCACATGAGAGACACGGGGGCTCGGAGCCTCGCGGTGAGCTTTCACGACATAAATCAAGATGCGGGTACGCAGAAACTCACAGGTCAGGACAACAAATTCTCCCGACTATCTGTGGGTAACTCAATCCTAGGACTGGGGCGTCAAGCCCCCCCACACCTCTCTCCCTGTCAGGGAAATGTGTAGGCGGCAGAGGGAATGCGGAATTTCCTTATAGGAAGCAACACCCAAAACATAATGTGCTGAAGGGAGAAGGCCTGAGATGGAGGACGACAAGAAGGCCGCAGTTAAAGCCTGCAGGCATGTGTCTATTAGGGGCACCTTGCCCCCAGGCCGAGTCACAGGGCCAGAGGGGGCAGCCTAAAGGTCATCTTACGGCATGCTGAGTCATCCCAGGGACTCTGACAGACAGGCACATCTCTCTCAACGGCACAAAGCCAGATCTGAGGCCCATGGACAACTTTCACTTGAGTGGTCGTTCCTCATGCTCCTTCCTGCTGTCCTCCTGTACAGCCATTACATGCACGTGGGGGGATATGGAGCACACCTAACCGTCTGAGTTCCGGAAACAACATTTCCAGCGTAAGCGAGTACGAATTTGAAAAACAGGTGACGTGCAGCAGGGACTGCAAACTGGCACGACGTGCATGCTGGCTATAATGAAAGGAGAGAGAGTGTGTGCAGCAGGCAGTGGGAAACCTCGGTATTCCCAGAGCTGGGATCACGATCCCGTCACGCAGCCTACCTCTCTCACACTGAGCTCCGGTGAAGCCATAGGTGCAGGCACAGCGGTTAGGAGCCACGCACCGTCCGCCGTTCAGACAGCCGCTCTCACACACCGCTGTCAGAGGAAAGACAGACGATGCAAGATGAAATGTCGACACCATGCCAGTGGTTCCAACACACTGTCATATGTCATACACTCTCAACTGTAGCATCTGTGGATTTTTTTTATTAATCCGCAGTAACTTTTGCATTGACCACTATATTCCTTAAAAAAATAAAGTCCGAAGGAGGGGATAGAGCCTCTGTTGCCACAACAACCGCACATCGCCATGACAACAGCCTGTGGGAGTGGCCCTTACGTTGTCCGCAGTGTGCTCCATTGTATCCCTTCTGACACAGGCAGCGGTCCTCAGCACAGGTGGCCCCATTCATACAGCGGATGCTGCAGTGCTGAACTGTGTGACACGGAGGAGGGGGTCAGTGAGGAAGAACCGCGGAGCTCCCCCTGCTGGTAGGCCATCAAAAAAAAGCATCTCATGATAGCATGGTGTAATGCAAATGGGTGTCTAAAGAAAAATTCCAGTTGATGAGCTGAGCTCTGCTGCTGGTTTGAACCAGTCCAAATTGTTCAACAAACCGCAGAACACAGAAACTACCATCTGTGTCATTCCGTATGTTTTAAAATGCAATAAAACGCATCATGATGGACCAGGGATGTTTTTCTGCATGTTTTAGCAGAATATAATATAGCTGCAGAGCCGTACCGCTGAGCTCTGTTTTATGTGATCTAAGAAAAACAGAAGGGATTAGGCAAGGGACAGGAAATGACATCATCTGTCACATAGGGGCTGAACTTAAAACCACAGATTGATTCAAATTAGGCCAAGTACTGCCAAAAGCTAAATCACATTCCAAGTGAACAGCACAGTCATTTATTGTCAATTGTTAGGAAGGGAAACATACCTAAAAAGTTTCTCTTAATGTATAAAATAAAAAGTCCTTCATGAGTTAACTTGTTTAAGGTTCATTTTCCGTCAGTTCCAACCTCTTTCTCATGAGAGGTAAAATTACAATCTGATGAAACAGCAGGAATGAGAGTGTAAGAGGAACCAGGGAGCAGAGCCTGCTTCAGATGGGCGAGGCCAGCGGACACAGCAGGACAGGGTCTGTCTCAGCGCTCCGTCACACAACTCGTCCAGATGGTTACCAACCTGACTTTGAGCCACAGGAGGGGGCAATCTGACCACTGGGACACGTGCAGAGGTTGGGTCTGGAGCAGAAGCCATCCCCACAGGAGCTTCTGCAGATCGCTGAAGTGGGGTAAGAAAGCCAGATCACAAAGTGCTAGAAAGTCCTACAACTTACAGAAAACAAGACAAGGGGTCCATGTTGATCTATATAATCTATTGAGGGAGCAAACAGGGCTATTTAGGGAAAGAACAGGGCCCACAAAAGTCTATATAAACCATGTAGAGTGAGAGCAGGACCCACAAATGTCTATATAAACCATGTAGAGAGATAGCAGGACCCACAAACATCTATATAAACCATGTAGGGAAAGAACAGGCCCCAGAAATGTCTATATAAACCATGTAGGGAAAGAACAGGCCCCAGAAATGTCTATATAAACCATGCAGGGAAAGAAGAGGGCCCACAAATGTCTATATAAACCATGTAGGGAAAGAACAGGCCCCACAAATGTCTATATAAACCATGTAGGGAAAGAAGAGGGCCCACAAATGTCTATATAAACCATGTAGGGAAAGAACAGGCCCCACAAATGTCTATATAAACCATGTAGGGAAAGAAGAGGGCCCACAAATGTCTATATAAACCACGTAGGGAGAGCAGGGCCCCACAAATGTCTACATAACCCATGTAGGGATAGAGCAGATCTGACACTGTCTACATAACCCACGTAGGGAGAGCAGGGCCCCACAAATGTCTATATAAACCATGTAGGGAGAGAGTAGTTCTTGTGAATTGTGGCTAAACAGACGGAGCACAGTTATCCTCCACACAGTCCTGATGTCATGGTCATCGGAGCAATTCAGTTAAATGTAATGAAGATCCTAGGCTGACCTCCTTGGCTGTTGGTTCTTAAATAAAACGGCAGATAAACGAAAAGGCCTCCTGCCAGACTGCAATTACTGAGCGGCGAGCCACTAATTGAGCGCCTTCCCGAGCTGCAGCGCGTGCGGAGAGGCCAGCATGCAGCTAGTTAGATGATGAAAACTGGAGCGAACGCAGCACAGATCGCCGCTAAGCATCAAAGGCAACAAGCCGCTAGACAAAAAAAAATTCAAGAGTCAAAACCTCACGGCCAGGCATGTGGTGGTTAGTCCACACGGGGCCTAGTGACATCACCCAGCTTTGATGGCTGGGAAACGCATGCAAACACATGCAAACATGCAGGCCCACTTCAATTCCAGGATATCATCACGCAGTCTTCTCCTTATTCTTGTATTACAGCACTGCTTGCCGTACAGTACTGAAGGGTGCGCCGGGACAAATATTGTTTTCAGAATCAAAACATGTCCACCCTGCATTTTCTCCCTCAGTCATCAGTTCACCAGTTGAGCTGAATGCAAACAGTTTTCAGCCTTGGCTCCAGGGAGCCATTTCTCTGGCCAAATATAATGTTTGACCTTCACAACAGGGAACTTTAGTGATGAAGGGATGGGAAAGGAAAATTGACACCCCCCCCCCAAACCATCCAACCCCACACTCTTGGTTCTGTAGGAGAGAGGAACAATCACTACTTACGCACTATACACTGGTTGCCTCCTGGCAAGGTCTTCCACCCAGGGCAGCAGTACACATTGTAACGAGATCCACAGACATTGGGACTGAAACCCAAACAAACATGAACATTCATTGTGTGCATTGAGAACTTATCATACAGCTTAAGCTGAGGTGTTGACTAGCCACACTCCAAGACAAAAAAATCATGTTTTACAAACAATAAGTCTAGATTTTATAATGATACATTAAGATATCTTCCTCCAAAAGATATGTGGCTCATTCCTTCTTCACCAGAAGGACATTATGGAGACGCGCCGTAGCAATTTGGTATATGACCAGACCGTTGTTCTCACCATCCTTAAGAAGAAACAACACCACCTAGTGGCAGTAAAATGAATACGTCTTAGAACTCAAAACACGACATGTGCATGACACAAAAAATGTATACCAACGTCTAATTCATATGATACAAACTAGAAGACTAAAAGTGGTGTAATTTCAGTTAATACGTTAAAAAAAGCTTTTCGAAGCTATTGTGTTACTAGTTAAGTTTATTTCAACAAAACAAAATCCCAAACAATAAAAGGTAGTATTATTACCATAATAGAATTTGACAATCGAATAATAATTCTAAACCAACCCCAACAGTAACTTATAATACTGCTACTATTACGAATAATGATAATAATAATAATAATAATAATAATAAATACTAATAATATAATCATCATCATCAGCCTTATATTTAAACTGTGGTCCTGAGAACAGCCTTCCTTGTAAATTCTTGGCTCAGGACTAAATATACAATTATCCCAAATACCGACTGAGCATGATATGGAGAATGATGTCCTTCACCCATATAAGGGGGTGTGGTGTTTATCAAAAATTCCCTAAACAGCGGAATATAAATGGTCTTACAGGTCAAATATCACTCACAAATACAAAATGCGTTCATGTTTCAAGAAGTCCTTCCAAACAAAGGAGAAAGAGGACGGACTGTCCTCGTCGGTATTTCACTTAGGCCTACTAACCTTTCCATTAAGATCGTCTCTGGACAATTTATGGCCTACAAGTTTATATGCCTGTAAACCCACCGCCAAACTTTTCAAATTAATAATAGGGTAAAATATCCATCCCCGGTGTTTTTATTAGACCAATAAACAGATGGTAACATTGGAACTGAAACAGGTTTGCCTGAAACACACTTGGGCTGTATTACATCTTAGAGAATTAAGAGACAACCCCCCCCCCCCACCCATCCCCAAGAGAAGCGCCCCAGCACCGCGAGCTGAAGTTTCAAGGCGAAACAGCGGCAAAGAAAATGATTGAGAAACCATGGAAAAACCACAACTGAATTACAAATTGCGCGGACAGACAAAAAGATACAAACACAACACTGCCAATTTAATTCATTTGCGGCCGTAAGTTTCAATGTATAATACAGAAAAATATCCAAAGACCAACTGTGCCAAATGCACGTCAAATATTTGTGTTCAGTTGCACAGCTCTCCATCTGCTTCCTTTGTTCATTTCTAAAACAACTATTTCTGAAGCAGCAAACAGTATTGAAGTTACCCCTTCAGAACATCCTGACTGCCTCCTCTTCTCTTCGCCCTGCTGTTGACGGGCTCGGCGGGTCTGGGAGCCTCGCTGTCCGGCGCCGCACCTCTGGCGTCTCTGACGGACAGCGACAGCACAGCTGCCAGCCCCAGCCAAACCCTCAGCAGCCGGCCGGGCCACATACTGCTCGCCTGGTCCCTCTTCAAAGCGAATCCACTTCAGGGGGTGGAAGAAGCGGCAAGTGCTTCGGTTTAAAGATCCTTTTCCGATTCCACCTCCTGGCATGATAGCAAAAAAGTTTAAGACGGTAAAATGTTTATTTTAACTTTCCAAGTATGAGCTTTCAGAAGATGCTCAGATATTCATACTGCCAGTTTTCCCGGAATATAAGAAAAAGCCAGCTCTTACCGTATCCTAGCCAATACATTAATACACTGGCTTTAAAAGTAAGAAAATTATATTAAAAGCGTCCCAGATTCACAGTCATGACATGACACAGTCGTCATTGTAATTGTTCTGGAAAACAAAGCTAGATCGTGCATGAAGCAACTACCATTTACAGTTCCCCTCTGCTTCCCTAAATGAAAAGAATGCCTTCAAACCCACGAAAGAAAAAGCACTTATAAATTAATAGCACGGCAATGCAGACAATTGCAGCAGCGAGAGAAAAGCACAGTCCCAAAACGACTATTCTGCTGAGGTTAGTGTATTTATCACCATATTTATGACCATATTACCTTGCCAGCGAAACGTTTCAAAGTGATACGCGTCTCCCCACTTTTGAGCGCATTCAAAGAAGTTGGGGCATTCTGCAGGGAATGACGAAGTCAGCTGCTGTCCTCTTTTCACTCGCTCCCTCCTTCCCTCCCCATCCCACCCTCTCTGCCCGTCCCTCCCAAGCCCCTACCTCCTTCTCCAGAACTTTTCCTCTTCTTCTCGCGATAGGGAAAACTCCTCTGTTTATTTGGTAAAGAGAAAAAAACGATTAATATGCTTAACAACTGTCAGACCGGGTAGGTTCCCATCGATGATCGGCCCATTTATCAGCTGCCACTTTCACGCTATCGGTGTCAGATGTGCTCTGTTACTTTTTACGCGTTGTTTTCCGGAATCGTTATTTTTTCATGGCCCACTGGTCCAGTTTCTTAACCGCTACATCATTTTCTCATTCTCACATTTTCAAACGAAACCAGATGTGGAAGCCATCAAACAAGAATTTTATATAACACACTGAATTATTTATCTTCATTTGACCTCACTGTTCTTCAGTCCTAAAAGGATTTTTTTTTCTATGAGATAAAGGAAATAATTAATAATAGCCCTAATAAACTTGATTCAGATGACTTCTATTCTTCCTACGTCGAAACCCCACCCGCTGCACCTTCGTGCCGCTTGCATTTCGCAGGTATCGCCAAACTTCCGTTTATATAGCTGCTAAGCGTATGCAGTATAGATCGTATGCTGTGTTGTGACTAGATGCAGAACCCATTCTCTCCCAAGCAATGACTCTGTAAGTTCAGAAAAAAATCAGAAACGATTAAATGCATCTCGCACCACCTTCTCTTTGATATCCATGCATCCTCTTCGAAATGCACTTGTATTTTGAACAAGTACTGAATGCACATTCCCCATTCGTACAAGTCATTTTGCGCTGTAGTACTATATAGCGACACGATCTTTTACACAAATTTCGAAATTTTACTATTGTTCCTTTTTGCAGATATTTGCTGGTCTGCTTTTACTTATGTTATTCTTCATTCTATTTATTTCTGCCTGAATTTTTCTCGTATTTATCCACATCAGAGATACTGGACAAAATTTCCTGTCACGGGGATCAATGCAGTGCTAGTTCAGTTTCAGAGGGAAAATTCTGGGATTTACGGAGTCAAAAATTGTTCTGTAAAAAGGCTTGGCGGTTCCCTTGCAGAAAGATGACCGACTGCAACAAGGGGCGCGTATGTTTTACGGGCCAGAACAAGGTTAGGGCAAGTGCGCCACTTAATTAATTATTGTGTTTTTTTCCCCAGAAGGCCTAGAGAAAAAATATTGCCTTCCTTTTCGATTAATGGTATTTCCCCCCCTTTTGAAACCTACCAAGTTCATGCCCCTTATTAACGTATTGCCCTTAATGTAGCCGTTATTACAGTTAAAATCCAAATGTAGATGGGAATTAGAGGAATACCGCTAGCATTCCGCAGAGCATCTTTAAGAAGCTGGAACGTGTCACAGAACAATTTATGAAACAATAAATCCTAAGATGATTCAAGAAATCATCTAAAATATAGAGCTAAAGCACTTGAATGACAAATCATATTAAATTCTACATCAGTGTGATATAAATGAGAAATAATTCCCCCCCTAAACTGCCAAAGTCTAATATTGGTGCAATTGAGTGCCAGAGTACTTTGCCCACATGCTGAGCTTAACAGCATAAAGAGCAGGAATTCCCTTTTGTTCTTGTGAAATCGTATTTGAGGGTTGTTGTGCTGTTGAATATTCAGTTAATCTCGCTCAGAGGTCACTAATCTTCCACTAACAGTTGCAGCACAATCCCCTGCAAAGATAGCAGGAAAAGAGGTGAAAGGCAGGACTTTTTAAAAGCATGGGAATGTTCTGCCTTTGCCAGCCACGCCCACGTCCTGCTGGTATGTTTTCACAGAGTCAGTTAAGTCCTTTCACACTGACCTGGCATGTAAAACCCACTAGGAGGTCAGAACCCGCTTATGTTGGATGAACATTTTAACCCCGGTTTCGCTTTCCAAGGCACGGGTCACAGGCGCAGGATCATTGAACCAGGATCCAGCACAATATCATTTAGCTTAAAATTCCCCATTTGCTGCTATTCAAGGTTAAATGGTTAATATTTTACTTCGAGTGTCAAAACAAAGAGGATCCAGGCCTCAGGGAGAGGAGTTGGATGCATTTTCTTCTACTAAATGGGAAAAAAAAGTTACAACACTTGTCCTGGGTGTGTTCTCCATCGACGCGGAGCAGCCATCCATAGGAAGAAAACGAAGAACATCATGGTAATTCAGGAAATGATTATATATGACATCATCAGAGTACTGCTTTCTTTAGGGCCACGTATAGGTATGTGGCACAAAGGACTGCGAGGGTTTTACGTTAGAGGCTGGGAGGTATACCACAGCCACCGGCCGCCATGGGCATAAGTGCTGGCTAATGCCACTTGGCACTTTCTGCAAGGTATTTCCTTTCAGCTGGTTTTGTTATAGGGCTGGTTAGAACAAGACTTCCCTTTCTACTGAGCCTTTCGTCTTTCTGCAAAGGAGCGGCAGACACTGCGCTCGCTGCCATGACTGTGTGACATCATCTACCGGGGGCTAAATAAAGCCTGTACATCACCATAAACATCTCCGTATTCTTCTAAGGTATTTTTGCTAGGCCTAAAACTTTATGAATCCAAATGAGGGTTAAAAACAGCAGAGCTGAAGCAGTGAGGCAGGAATTGTTTTGTGGTGATGTGTGTGTCTATTCATAGTACCCTGCATGAATCAGATCGTTCCAGAAATATACGGGTATCTCCTGGCAGTTTTGGGGACAGCCCCGTGTCCCACCGTCTGAGATGTCATTCTCTTCCACGTTCCGACAGTGTTTGCCACCTTTGACTGCTAGACATTCTCCATCTCCGTCTTCGCTTGCAGTCAGACATGGCCAGCCTCCGTACCGGCTGCCAAATTCCCGCCGAGGATTGGGCTGCGTTTTCCAGAAAATGCAAACCACCAGGGTCGCAATGAAGCTAATAGCGACTAACAATCACCAATCGCAAATGGCCGTAAGACACAGGGACATACCTGAAATTGCAATGGCTGAAGGCTGTTCACGAACTACCATAAAGCACAGGCCTTGTGAGACTAACAGGAACTGAGGACAGTGAAGTCACTGGGCTGAAGTGACCCCCCATTTGGTTCTGTAAAGTGCTTTGGGTGTCTTGATAAACGTTGCATAAATTTAGCGTTCATTCATTGTGTTTGAAGGATCTTTGCTCGCAGAATCAAAGCACTTGGCATAGCCGAGTTGATAGAAGAGCTCTCTGACAGGTTTTAAAACTAAACTAATTTCTCAAGGTGTATCAAGCTGTCACCTGGCTATGACCCTGTCTCTTCCTGTGGACTCTGGGGGGGGGGGCACTAGCTTAGTGCCAGGGAGGTCCTTCCTATCACTCACTGAGGCTCTTCATCCTGAGGCAGACCCCATATAATGTATTTTACTTGTAAGAACATTGAGTGCTTGTTATCACCAGGCAGAGGTTGTTATTGAATAATCCAAAAAAATGGAACCGAGTTAGGAAGCACTATGACTGGTGAAACACGCTTGTGGATCTTATCCATGGACTGGCGTTTCGTCCTCTCAGACCTGTAACAGACAGCGAGCCTGCTCTGGGCTCCCAGCCAGCAACACCAAGGAGGTGTTGAGTGAGATCCCTATGGTTCACCTACATGTGCTGCTAGGTCTTGGCAGCTCGAGATGAGCAGGAGATTCATCATCGAAAACTGAGCTCAGGACAGGCACCTCCTGAGAGCTTATGCAAGCAATGAAACCAGGCTATCAAGAACTGAGATATCCGTTCAACCCCGAGTCCTGATCATTCTGAATCCACGCTGTGAAGAATTACCTATGCGTTTGCAGGCCAAGGGCACCTCCTGCTCTGAGAGTTTGATTCTTGCTAAAAGAGCTTTCGTCGTCATATTACAAATTTGACCATTTAAGGGATGCAAAGTCAAGCTTTCCTTTGCGTAGGGGTGTGTCTGAGGCACCACCCCATGATGCAGCCTCGGGTCCCTGGGTGTGAAAGCAACGCCGAGTGTGTGCGAGTTAGCAGAAGGCCCCTTCACAGAACACTGCAAAAACAAGAGTCCAGGGGATGCAGAGCCTGCATGGTCCATCGATAGGTGGCTGACTGACGGGAATGAGATGGGAGAGACATTTCGGGGTCTACAGATATTCCCATTTATCCTCCCTCCAACTCCAGACCGCGCTGCTCGTGCTGGGTAAAAAAGGGTTCCCTCCCGCCCACACCTCTCCGCTCGGGACAAATTTTAGAACTCAGAGCAAGCGGTTCTGTCTGCCTCCCACACCGCCCACGCACCCCCAGCCCATTCATTGTTTTCTGTAGAGAGCCCAAAGAAAGCAGTCATGACAAATAGCAAAGATATAAGACTTGGCGTGTGGTGGAGGAGCTTCCATCTAGAAGGTCTCACGGGCTGCTCATCTTCCCGAAAGCCAAAGAAGTAAACAGCCCTGTGCACTGGCTAACCAAAATGAAGTCTGATTCGTTGGCTCCTCCAGTCCATAAGCACATGTCGCTGGTGGGAAGCGAGAGGGCTTATCTCCCCAGGGATTGTGGCTTGGTCCCTTTGTGGTGGAGTGTAGGATGTTTAGGGTGTGTCGTCCATTCCAAATCCTCTGACAGCATGGAGACACTCGTCCCTCCATCTCTAGTCCCGAGTAGCCTTTGCCTGCCATTGTATTAAGCTAATCATATACTTACCCAATTCAAACAGGCTTAAGATGTGACATAATTCGAGGATAATGGAGGGGGGAAAAATGCCAAATTGGCGTTTGTACTTCCCAGTTACACATGCAAGTTCTTCAAAGTGATTACAGCAAAGGAGAGCCTGTGTTGAGGATACTGCTGGTGGAACAGGCCCGCATAGTCTATTTGCGGCACAGCCATGCTAATCGCTAAATCGTGAGACAAAATGATTTCATCCTCCTGGGATCAAGGCTGCTTATACGTCTTTGGCCAGGAAGGCCTGAGCACAGGACCACCGGTTGTTTGTTCTGCTCTTTTTGGAGCAGCAGCCTGCTTGCCAGCGGGTACAGTTGGCTTTCCTTCTAGGCGCCAAGACCTATCAGGACCCACCCAGGCCGACACAGACGCAGAGACATTTCTACAAGGCAAAAACCTGAGGAGGAGAGGCTCTCCAGCCTGAGCACTGATGTGGATCTGGGCCGAGTAATCGCTCCCATCACCACAGCAAAAAAGTGGGCCGGCAGTGCAGTAATAAGCAGGGCTGGAATGCCCATGCTCAAAGCATGTGGCTAAATGTCCATTCACAGCTGCATCATGTCAAACCAGGCTTCAGCTGTGGGTGATACCTGCAATGGGGATAGCTGTAGTTATACACTATATGTGGTCCAGATGAGTTAGCGATTTTTATTGTTAGCATATCAACAAATCCCCATGCTTCAATAGAATAGTGACCCCAAAGGAAATCTGTGTTTGCACCTACCAAATCTTTGGGGTCACAGTGCAGGGGCCGGGGGGCTGGGGGTTAAGGGCCTCGCTCAGGCACCTTCGGATCACAGATACATAGTCGCTGACCCACCCTGCGTTCCATTTCACCACCAACGCACAACACGCTGGACTCGCCTTGCTGAGAATCGTGAGCAGTGGCGATTACTAGCCTCTCGCCATCTGCTGGTCAACACACCTCAACAGGAAGAGGGGTAACAACTGCAGATCTCGCAGCCCCACTGGATCTTGCATGAATCCCTGTCAGCAGGACAGTGTTTATAACCCCCCCCCCTTCCTTATACTGAAATAGCAGCATAAATAAAAAATGTGCGAAGGTGGGGCACATAGAGGAACTGCACATATCATCAGGCATATGATGACATCACTCTATAGGTCATTGGTGTTGCTCGTCATTTCTGTGGGCGAGGTGCAAACTTCCACATGACTCAAGGGAACAGCTGGAAGCCAAGCCTTCCAACGCCCTCCGCAGGCTGTGAGGTTCCACCTCTGCGACCGCAAAGACCACTGCAGTCTGCGTACATGCAGGAAACCCACAATTTTTGGCTGCTTCCCATCAGGTGACGATACACCATAAAAACAAGCGCAATAACTCAGAAATGGACCTCGCAAAGATCATTATGAAACATCCACTGTTAATCAGCGTCTCGTTATTACGCAAGCCGCTTAGAAACACAATGACTGACCTGAATTCTCCATAAATGCATCTTTCTTCGTGAGAATGCTCTTTGATGTCATCCCAGAGAATGTGCTCCCCAGTCCTTCACATGGATCCACAGCTGGCGGGGGGATATTTGGGCTTGAGAAAGTGCCATTCGCTGTTTTCAGACTCAGAACCGCCTGTTTGAGGAACACTGAGTCACGTTAGGTAGCGTGCTCCAAATGGGTCCCGGTGGAACACCAGCGTCTCAGCCCAAACCATCAATAAAACCCACTCACTAATGACTCACTCCCTGAACGACGACCAACAAACGAGCTCATTGACAGCCGCCAAGTTCCCCCTCCCACAGCCTTCTGGACAGGCTCACACTAACAGCAGGTGGGTTAATATGCAGCAAGTCTGTTTAAGTTACCAACCAAACATTCAAGAACCCGATAAATAAAATCATCACGTCGCGTAGTTTATTTACGAACAAACCATTTGCAAGGACGAGTCCCACAGGCGCATCGCCTCACATGCGTACGACTGCAGCCCTTCACATAAACAAACCAGATCCTGAACCTGCCTGTTACAATTAGTCAAGTTTCCTTCGATCGACCATCCAGAAAAATAAATCCGATAAACGCTTTGCAAATAAAAATGGAATGAACTAAAATTCGGCTTGTTAATCCTTCATTTTGGAAAACAAAATCACAGGCCTGCAAAACGCTCTATTTTATTGACAGACCCCTCCGTCCAGCAAGAAGATGCCAAAGGCATGCTCGCTCCACAGCCCCGCCCACAGACCTATGAAACAAGCTGCAAATCCCAGGCCGTCAAACATCTGGGGAAACCCGCAATGTGAAATTAACAGCTTTAAAAACACACACACAGACACACACACACACACACACTCTGGTTGACATCCACCCAACTACTGACATCCAATCATCCCCAGAAATCGCAGTTGCGCAGACAAACTGGGACAGTGACAGCGACACCCCCCCCCCTCCCTGTTGCTGGAGGCCCACACTGGCAGGGCTCCCTACAAACAAAAAGGTTGCAGAACTTCGGGTAGCGACCCGCTCAAGTTTAGGTAACCTGGCCTCAACTCAGCCATGTTCAATTAATCCAACACAAAACAGCAACAGGAGCAGGTAGTTATGGGAAAAAACTTTACATGAAAAAATACATTTATTAGATCCATGTGAAAATTATACACACTTTATGTGTAACAGCTGGGTATAAAAAATAAAAAAAAAACACACAAAGTCTTGACAGTACAAGCAGATGTGACGAGTGTATAAAGACAACACTTAACAAACAAACAAGCAGATGGTTCGAGAGGCGCACTGCAACATGACGAGCCTGGGGCTTGCTAGATTTGTTTACTTCTGAAGGAGGGACACTGGGCTGTCAAACCCGCTGTCCTGCTGACAGGCCTTCAATTCTGAGAACAAACTCTTGGAACAGACCCTCCGGATCCGCTCCCCCTCAGACCCAGGAATGGGCTCTCGGGTCTTGGCCGCCTCCGTATCCCTCCCCCCTGGACCGGCGACGGGGGAGGGCTTCATATTGGGCCTGGTTTGCGTGGTCGGAATGTTCTTGTAGGAGCCCCAGCTCCCAAAATGAGACGAGTCGTCATCTGTGTCTTCGGTTTTGGTACTGGAGATGGCGGATAGGGTGGGGGAGTTGCTGACACGCTTCAGCATTCTACCGGGGACGGAGAATGCAGGATTCTCACGGTCAGAACATGTTCCAACACCGACCAGGCCCCAGACATTCTGGCCCTTATCCCTGACCGGAGGTTCTTTATCAGGGATAGGTTTGACCGCAGACTCTGCAGGGCGCCTTCTGTCCGCTTCTCCCAGCCACATCTCTTGGTTTTGGCTGCGCAGGGTAACGTGGGTTTGGGTTCCATCCGCCGGCCTGCTTGCAGAGGGAAGGCATTTCACGTGTCCCGCAGGTCTTTGTGCGAGGGAGCCTGCGGGGTTGGGTGGTCCCTTAGAGTGCGTGCCGTCGAGCACTTTCCTCTTTCCCGACGTTACCAAAACACGAGGGGTATTGGAGGACTGAAGGTCACAGATGTTTTTTTCAATCCCAGAATGCTCTGCTGCAGGCCTGCCGGCACTGCTAGCGAGGGGGCGCGGCTGCTGGTTGTTCTCCGCAGGCCCGCTGCTCTGAGAGTTCACGTCTTTGGCTGGTGGGCTCTGTCCGGATAACGCGTGTGGAGCTTTGCCTGGCTCCACCGCAGCGATGGGCTCCGATTTCGACGTGCTCGCTTGTTTACAAAAGAATAAATCTCCATTTTAAATCAGACACGCAGCACCACCGGTGGATCTGACATGTGAGGGATGAGGGGTCGGCACTTACCCAGAGCAGCATGACTCCTTCCACTGGCTTTCCGGGACACTGGTGTCTCCAGCACCTTGGCCATGGCAGCCAGCTTGCTTGCTGCATTGATGATTTTCTTCTCCGCCCTGCAAAGGCAGTTAAAGATGTGCCCGGAACAGCAGGGAACAAGAGAGCCCACAAAGGCCATGAACTCTGAAGCCTCTGTAATCTCACCCCTGGGACTTGCCACTGTCCTCCAGGAGCTCCTGCAGGCAGGTGAGGTAGTACTTCCGCATCCTCCTCGCTGTGTCCTGCCTCTCCCTGAGCACCTCTGCCCGGATCATCTCCACCGCCCTCGCCTTACTCTCCTGGATGTAACGCAGCATGTCACCTGCCCAAGAGAGACAGACTCACTCAGTGGGATCCAGGTTCACAGAACCGTATCGTGTGTGTGTGTGTGGTAAAATTAGATTCGCCATAGTGATGAACACAGTAAAAGCAGATAAAACAGTGATATAAACGTGGGATGGCCTGCATGGTGAAGCTGGGACAGAAAGTGTGCAGCTAAGCTGCCTGTTGGTGACATCAATCCCAGACAAGGTCCCCTAAGAGAGCGCAAGGCTGAGAGAACATCCACCGCTATTAACCACAGCCCTGATGCATTCATGTCTCTAGCTATTTATGGAAAAGCATATGATCTGCACAATAAACTAAAGTAACGAACTATCGACATATATACACACATGATCATCATATATACAAACAAAAAAACAAAGCAAGCTAACAGCATTCTAGTTACTTAACGAACAGAGAAACCACAAGTCAGTGAGTGTGAAACGTACATTTTTCTTGTGGTTGGTATGCAGCGTCTAATACAGGCCATATATTACACTCGACCCTTCTGCACTGTGACTTTCCCCATAAAGGTTTCGATATATTGCGTAAGAAACGAAGCATAAGAAATGAAATGGAAATTTTCTGAAAGTTTTGCGAAAGGCACAGACCGTACGCAAAAGCGAGCAGGTGACACAGAAAGGTAAGGAACCCCATCGACTGTGCAAACAAAATTAATAAGAATAGTGGCCTTTGCCAAGAAACTTGCATTGTAGACAGAAATGAAATAATTCATGATGATGATGATGATGATAGCAGGACAGTCAGTGAGGCTGCAATGTTCACTCAGGGTCCTTCGCCTCGAGTTGCCCCCCCCCACCCCCCACGTCGCATCGATCCCCCCCTTACGCACCCCGTATCTTTGCCACGGCTCTCATGTACTGCTCTCTCATCTCCTCCAGGCCACCCTGCGGGCACTGCCGTCTTTCTGGGCCTCCGTCACCCTGGGGCCTGCAGGAGAGAGGCTGTGAGTACAGGGGGCTGCTCCTGCCAGTTACACTGAGGAGCAGGGATGGCCGGATTGGGGCGCGGGCTACGTACTGGGAGGAGTCCACGCTGCTGGGACGCTGCCTGTCGCTTGCTCTCCGCAGGATCTCCTCACGCTCCTTCTTCAAGGCGTCCTCGTGCTCCTCTGGGCAGAGAGACTTGCCCGTGAGACACCGACAGTGGAAACCTGCGAGTCAGGTGGAGCATGGGGGGGCCGGGTTACCTTTGAGCCGCTGCACGGCGGCCTTGTGCTCACGCACTGTCTGCTGCAGCTGCCGGCACGCCTTCTCTAGGTGCCTCTGCAGGTCCCGGCACTGCCTCCGTAGCCGCTGCAGCTGGTCTGCGCAGCCCGGCCCACACTGCTGCTCCCCGGCTTGCGATGCAGAAGCTGGGAATGGACAACAGTGATCGTGAGGACCACGTATGAAGCAGGGACTCACCACAAGCGTGCAGGAGGCTGAAACGCCCGCAGAGCAGCGCATCTCTGGCTGTGTGTAGCCGCCCCCCGACTCCCCTACCTCGGATGCCATTTAGCTCCTCGTTTTGGTTCTGGGCTTCCTTGAGTCTGTCCCTGTTGACCTGAGGAGACAGGAAACACGCTGGTCACAGTCCCAAGTCCAGGGACATCCGCTGACCAGGGGAAAGGACACACGAGAGCCAGGCCCACCTCTTCCCACTGCTGTCTGGCTTGAGCCACAGCCTGACAGAGCAGAGCTCTGCATGGAGCCTGCAGACCGGCTGCAGAGAGCCTCCCCACTGCTCCAGCACTGGAGTCCCGGGGGACTGCCCGGAGTTTGCTCCTCATTCTGGGTCAGCCACTTCGGGTCACTCAAAAGCTGGTTCCGAATACCCTCGAGGGTGGTGCGGACCTCGGCCAGAGCCTCCTCCCAGAGCCGCTCCCTCTCAGTGCTGCTCCTAGCCTCCTGCAGTGCATCCCACTCCTGTTCCCGTCTACTAAAGAGCTGCCGGAGTTCCGACTCCTTCTGACGGACGGCCTCATCCCGAAGGTGCCCGGCCTCCTTACTGGCGAGCGATAGTGCTTCCTCCAGCTTGCCACGCTGCTCGTCCAGGAGGGCCCGGTACTCCTGCTCATGGCGAGCCTGGAGGCGCGCGACCTCCTCCTGCTTGTCGCGGCTGCAGGCGGCCAGCGCCTGGGCCAGCTCGGCCTTGGACCGCGCATCCTGCTCCACCCTGCTCTGCTCAAGCTGCCTTCGCAGCAGCCTCACCTCCTCCTGCCGCTCCTCCCTCATCGCCGAGGAGACCTGGCCAGGGTGGGGGGAGCCTGCGCTTAGTCATACTGGCACCACCTCCCTTCCTGATGGAGAGCCCAGCTTCCATTGTTTACACAAGCAACACCCTGTGAGACAGCGGGGACCCCGGGGCCGCCTCCACGCTGGAGCCCCAGTACGTACCTTCTGAGCCAGATTCTCCTGCTGCTGCCTCTCCCAGTCCTCCCGCTGGGCCTGGAGAGCGGCCTGGTATTCCGGCAGGGACGTCATCTCCTGCAGCCAACAGGCACGGGCGTGTGACAGGGCGTTCTCCACCTGGGGGGCAGCATCATGTTCACGGTGCCGCAGACTTGGCTCACAGTGACCCCCCCCCCCCCCCCATTTAATACCTCTGACATTTACTGTTACTGGAAATTCAGGGTAGGGAACAGAAGTCACCACCATCGTATCTTGACTGAGTCCCTTAGTTCAGTGTTTCACATACCAAGGGGTCACACTGAGACCGCCCCCAGCCACAAAGCAAATGGCCCAGCCTGAGCCAAAAGCCACCTGCTCACCTGCTGCCTGGTGGCCTCCTGGCTTTGAAGCTCCGCCCTCAGCCGCTGCTCCGCCTCCCGCACTGCCTGGGCCTGCGCCTGCTCCGCCTCCTGCTGCAGCTCCAGCCTCTGAGCGCTCAGCTGGGCCTCTACCTCCACCTGGGTGAGGCCCTGCACCACTCCGTCCGTCTGAGAGGCCTGCTCACTGGCCTCAGCGCCTCCTACCCCACCTGCCTGCTCCAGCCGCTGGTCCCACACCTTCTCCACCTTCTTCACAGAGGCCTGAATCGTCTATGGGGGTTGGAGCCAAACATCCACAAAAAGACGTGTGCCGTTACCCTACGGGGGTGTAGCCCTTTCCACCTCTCAGAATACGAGGTCCCCAGAAATGCAATGATGTAATTAAATACCTAAAAATGACACATTACTGTACTTTATTAAACGGGTAGCAGAGTTGGAGGTGTGCAGGGAGTTTGCATGCTTTCTCCACATTGCAGTTCCGATCCGATCCCGATCTACAACTGCTGATACGGATAGATTCCAACAAAAACTGCAGTCTGGTTCTTCCCTGTTTCTCGTTAATGAAGGGCTTCTTCCGTCCTTTATGGGACCTCAGTCCTGCTTCTGGGATCCTTATACTCACTGTACTAGCAATGCATCTCACACCTGCTCTTAATGTTCCCCATTCCTTTTGAAGTTCACTAGATGGCATCCTCCGATTCATGAGAAACTGTCCGATAAGTTGAGGGTCACCTCTGCTGTTAGAAAGCCTATTCCACCGTTTACCTGACTGGTTTCTGGTCATTCCCAGTGTCTCCTGCTTCACCTTATTCTTGTGTACTGCTGTCTTAGAAATTTTGAACCTGGAAGCAACCTGCTGTTTTGCAAAGCCTTTCGCTAGCAGAACCACGATTAAACCAGGATTTAAAAAAGCAGATTTGTTTAAAAATATAGAGTGGTGTCATATTATATACAGCTGCAGAAAAAAAAAATATGTTTTACATATGAATATTTTTCAACTACTAAATATAAATGTAAAAATGCATGGCAAAAAAATCTTTAAATCAGGCCACTAGAAACATACATAATGTACTGTTTCACCTCATTTGTACATGTTGTTTAAAGCATTTTTATGGCATTTTGCAGTTCAATATCTTCCAAGAGAGTATAAGCAAGTGGCAAATGCTTGAAAGGCCCACAATTATTCTCCCAACGGCAACAGCGTCACGATAGCAGCCCCTCATGTGTGACAAGCAGCAGCGAGAGCAGCCCAAGCGAGCGACTCCCAAATCATACACTGCTGTCATATTCATGTTGAATCGGACAATTTGTGCACTTTGTTTAAAACTGATTTAACAAGGAACAGGAGCCACAATTTTACAGACTGCCAATAACTAAATGCGGAAGAAACGGACGTGGATCGGTCACATGGTCAGTACTGATCTGAGTAATAGGTATAGATTAGTGCCAATACCGACCTGAATATACCGGACCGGTGTGCCGCTGGATCGACTGATTGCTATTGACCAATTTGAGCACCAAAAGTGCTACTGACTCCAACATACAAAACACATAAAATAAAAGATAATACTGACACAATAATAACATTTCCAACTGAAAAACAGGAAGAACATCTACAATGATGATTCTGGACATACCTCTATACAACCACCTTTTCAACAATTAACAATATTAATGCTGGACAAAATTCTCACACTTGGCAGATTCTTATAAAACTGACTTTCCTCTTGTGGGGACTCAAAATAATGGTTCCCACAACGTCAAAATAACAGTTTTTTTTTATCACACTGTGGGGACATTTGGTCCCCACAATGTAACATATACATGAGCTAAGCACACCCTCAGAGGTGAGTTAAGATCCTACTGTGCGCCCCTTCAGCAGCCAGGAGCGACATCCCCCTGTTGGGGCAGCTCACCTCCACCTCCGCCTGCCGCTGGAGCTCCTGCTCTCGCTCCCTCAGCCAGCGCTCCCTGGCGGCGCCGTGCTGCGCCTCCATCTGAGCCAGGGCGGCCTCCTTCTCCCGCTCCATCTGACACCGCAGCTGGGGGGAGGCAAGGCGCACACATCTCAGCTGGTCTCGAAAGCCGCCGCCGGAATGTCAGGCAGGACTGAGGCCCAGGCCAACCTCATTCTCATGTTCCCGGTGCTCCTCCATTCTGGCTCGGAGGCGCTGCTCCAGGCCGTCCTTCTCCCTGCAGATGGCGATGTAACATTCCTGCACGGCTCCCATCTCCTTACTGATATCCGCCAGTTTAGATCTGCAGGAGAACAGCAAACTCGTCGCCGATCCAGAAGACTCGCGCGTGCAAAGGCTCACTGTGGCCACCGTAACTCGCAGCTTAGCTGATGTCCCTCATGATGCACACAGCCGGGTTTTCAATTAGACCTTTTAAAAAGAAAACAGTGCGCCCCCTGGTGGCCACGCCCATATCCATCTTCTACCTGCTGTTAACAAGACACAGCGCCTTTTTGACTCACTCCAGATGCTGCACCTCCTGCTGGCACTCCCTCCGCACCTCCTCCATTTGGACCGCATGCTCCTGGGTCAGTTCCACACGCACGCGGTTCACCACGTCATCCCGGAACTGTTGCTGGGTCCTCTCGTACCTCCACGAGACCAACCACAAAACAGAATTACCGCAGTGCTGCCCGTTTCTAAAACAGCTTTCAAAATCAGGCTGCTTACAAGAAACCGGCTCAGTTTCACATTAATACGATTTTGAAGAGCCATAATTACATTTAAATGCATCTTAAGAACTAAGAGAATTTCCCTCGTCGGCACTGGCAATCCCCCACATGGTACTGGCTACCTGGCGGCAGTCTCCTGCTTCTCCTGGTCCAGCTCCTGGATCATCTCCCTCATCTTTGTGCACAGCTCCAGATTGGCTGCCCGTACCTTCTCCTCACTCTGCTGCAGCTCCTGGTTCCGTTTCTCCAGTTTCTGGTCAGGCGACAGGGCGGATAAGCACGCTAAGTGATGTTAGACCGGTTACCCGACACAAAGCAGGCCCTTCCGCTTGGAAGCCCGACCTCCACACGGCCCTGGAGATGCTCCCTGTCTTTCCGCAGCTGTGGAAGTTCTTCCTGGGATGGGACCATGCCGGATGCTTCAAGTTGCTTCTCCAAAGCGGTCTCCCTCACCTGCAGGGTGAGCAGAGGAGCAGCACATATTAAAACACTTCACTTATTTTACATGACGTTTTCTGCGGATGGGACACGTTTAGGCTGCAGTCTGAGTCACCCCATAGCCTGAACTCCTCCTTTGATATGCTTGAATTTTTTGACCCAGCTCCAAAGCACCTTCTTTCCAGGCAGCATGACTACCTGTCACCATCACGGAGCACCTTACTCCTGGTGAGTGTATCTGATGCTCCTAGCAGGAGGTGCTGCTCACCCTGGAGTCAAGGGCGCTCCTCTCGGCCCTGTCCAGCTGAGCCCGCAGCTCCTCGGCCTGCCCGCGCGCCTGCTGCAGGTCCTCCTGGAGCTGGGAGATCTTCTGTCTCTTGCTCTTCAGGCTCCCCAGGAGACGCTGGACCTCCGTCGTCAGCTCAGCCGTCAGGTCCTCCCTCGAGGAGGTGCTGGTCGTGCCGGAGGCTACTCCGGAACCGCTAAAGAGAAGGTGAAGACAGACGCCCAAATAAACAGTGGGGGGGGACCACCATTCCCAGAACCCCTGGGTGTTAAACCCAGTGCTGTTGACCACTGTACACACTCTATACCACGAACGCCTGCATACCCATGGCAACGGTTGCCTTTCCAGTTGGCCTTCTTTATTCCCAGTTCGACATAGGAGTCTGACAGCTGGTTCTCCCATTCTCTGTTGGATTCCAGGGAAATAACCCGTAATTTGACGGCCGACTCATACAGAGTGATCTGGTCCTTCAGGTCCGAGAGCTCTTCCTACGACAGAGACGGACACACCGTGTCAGCAACCCAAAACGACGGCGGGGAAACTTCCTGGGGGGGGAGGGGGGGCCCACCTGCAGGGATCTGGTCATGTTGTCGCTGATGCTTTTGGCCGACTGCGCGTGCTGTAACTGGATCCGCAGTTGATTCATCTCCTGGATGGCACCTGGGGGGAGTTAAGAGAAATTCAGATGTTTGGTGAGCTGAGCAGAGCCAGTCCATGTCCACTGCAGCGTATTAGAATATCGAAAACAGGGGGGAAATAAGACCCAGTGTGACCACAGTGCTCTTTAGCAGAGAGTAGCCCATGTAAGTAAACATCACAGTGGTAGCTATGAAAACACAATATTCTTTTAACTATGAAAAGAACAAAAAAAATAAGGAAGAATGGAATGAATTGCTTAGCTAGACATGTGCTCCAATCTGGGCCATGTAGAAGTGGGGTCAAACTGCCCAAGAAAGGTACGCACACGCACACACACGCACACGCGCACGCACACGCACACGCACACGCACACGCACACGCACACACCGGTCTGCAGCAGGTTGGCACACTGCTGCTGGCTCTCCTCTAGACGCCGGGTCAGCGTGTTGATGACGGTCGCTCTCTCCAGCTTCTCCGCCTCCCTGTCTCGCTCCAGCTGTTTCAGTTGCTCCTGCAGCCTGCAGCCCGCCTCCCCCTGACACACACGCAGGGAATTTTCATGGGATTTTATTCCCCTGGCAGGTGCTTTGGTTCAGAGCGACATACAAGTGAGGCAGACGCTATGTCACAATCCTGCAGCCGTGATGGAGGCACACGGGCCAGGTGCCGCTGGGCCGAGCTGCCGACTTGCTTCTGAGTATTCTAACTAGTAGGCCAGAAACACTCAGGATGGATGGTACGGGGTGCAGCCTTGCCCAGAAGGTCATAGGTTCAAATCCCATAGTCGACAGAATAATCAAATCGGTTCAGCCCTTGAGCAAGGTGCTCAACCCCAACTGCTGCAGGGCAGCTGACTGACCCAGCTCTCCAATTCTCACTTAGATGTCGTTTTGGACAGTAGTTCACAGAACAAGTAATGCCACAGAGATCCCACAGAGTGAGGCACAGAGCACCCAAATGACCCATACGGTGACTCCTCTATCCACACTCCCAACACGGTGACCCCTGTAGGCTGTGGAGGGCGGCGGCGAACGCACCTGCTGCTCCAGGGCCTGCGCCTGCGCATCCAGCCTCTGCTGCAGCGCCAGCACGCGGGCCTCATGCTGCTCGCGCATGGCGGCCAGGTCACGGTCGTGCTGCTTCCGCGTACGGGCCAGCGTCTCCGAGCGGCACAGCTCCGCCATCTGCTGCTGCAGGCTGTCCAGCGCCATCTCTGTCGCCCGCTGCTTCTCAGTGCTCTGCGGCATACACGCACACAGGCCTTAGTCTGGGGGGGGGGGCTCTGCTGTACCTCTATCTACGAGGGGTTTTAAGCTCTCTTCCAGCCAATAGCAAGATCGGTAGAGAGAAACAAAACCCATTACTTCAATTTAATGGTCAGTTAGCTGAAGGTGTCGCTGTAGTGCTTGAGCAGAGTTCCTGCTGCATGGACACCCAGCCCAACGCAGATCCCACACACGTGGGTTACAGACCTCTGAGGAAAAGGCGGTGATTTGGAAGCGTCCTCACCTCACGCTCTCTGTCTGCCACCGCCTGCACCTGCAGCTCCATCGCCTTGACCCCGGCCTGCAGCTGCAGTTCTCGCTCCTTGGCCTGCTCCAGCAGACAGCCAGACTCCTTCAGGCTCACCGCCAGGCCATCCTTCTCATCTGGGGAGGGAGGGCAGATGAAATCGAGATAAATGCTGCAGCAAGAAGACACCAGTGCCGTCATTCAGAAGGCTGATCGCCTTGGTCCCACCGACCCCCCATTCCAACACCACTGGGTTTACCCCACCTTTCACGATGGCCAGCTGGTGCTCCAAGTATCTCATGCTACGTCGGCTGTCCTCCAGCTTCTTCTCCAGGTCCTCAATCTGCCTCAGCTGAGCCCTGTTCAGGACCTGCAACTGGGCGATCTGCTGCTGATCCGCAGATTCTGTAGCGGAGGAAGGATGAACAGGTTAAACTATCCAACCACCTTGTTGAAAACGTCTCGTTGACTGCCTTGTCACTCACTGTGGGTAGAGTCCAGGAACTCTCTCTGCAGTTGGTCAAACTTGCCATTGGTACATGCAGCCTCTGGACTGAAGACCTTCTGCTGAGCCACAGGCTGATATGGATTGTAACTGACCTTACGGTGGCCTGCATGGTTGTTTTCTGAACCCTTGGCATCAAAGGTCTACTGACACAGGGGAGGGAGACAATCGGTATAAACAGGAAGCAATAACTATTAATATCCTTAGCTGCCATCTAGTCAATGACGACTCCAGATTCCTTTCTGCCTGGGTCTTCAGGTTTACAGTGGCATGTTCATTGTTGAAAGCAATAATATTACATATGACCTTGAAATTATATGGATAAGGTGTGATATTTTCAGATAGATTCATCTCACCTGAACATGTTCCCTGGTACTGGCCTGCTCTGAATAACTTAGGTCCTCTCTCTGTGGAGCTGTGTGATGGTACTGGCCAAACTCCCCCTCACCAGTGGACTCTTCCGGGCCCAGGCTAGGGTAGGTGTACCCCCTGTGGTCATACATGTAGTGGTGGTCTTCCTCCCGGTTCACAGTCCAGCCGTTGTGCTGGTCCAGGTGTCCATCGAAGCGCCCTGCCTCGTGGTCATACTCGTAGTCACCGTGGTAGGGGTCCTGCCCATACTCGATCTCATTGGTCTGTGAAAAAGCAGATGTGTTCTACACATTTATGTCCTATCCCTGAGGAACTTAGTGGGCTTACGGCTTGGCATGTTTACACAGCTTCACATTTAATGAAATCGCCATCCACACAATCCACTCTAAGCAGATGGGGCATCCTGGCATATTCACTGCACCGTCTCACCCAGAGCAACCTGGTAAATTATACAGAGCTGGATTCAGAACCACAGGAAGGAACCGCGCTCACCTCTCCAGCGGCAGCGTGCTCCTCGTTCCACTCTGCCTGCGGATCCCAAGCGCCCGGAGCTCTAGGAGGAGGCAGGACATGGCGACACTCATCACCTACCGACCCTCCCAGGGATCCATCAGGCACCCAAGGCTCCGGAAGTCACCTCCCCCCTCCCTGCTCCATTCCCACGCCCCACCTGCCGTCGACAGCGTGCCCGTCGCAGGCGGTGTTGTCGGGCTCCGGCGAAGAGCCATCCCTGCTGTCCTCCAGCATGTCATCTGGGAGGTCTGTTAGCAGCTGGTGCAGCTGTGGGAGAGCGCAGAGTCAGAGCTGCGTAAATGCAGCTGAAGGCAAGGCCCACTGGAGGCAGCTGAGGGAGAGCGCAGAGTCAGAGCTGCGTAAATGCAGCCGAAGACAAGGCCCTCGGGAGGCAGCTGCAAGCCCAGAACACCAGCCCAAACAGCACATGGAGTGGAAACGGCACTCCGGGTCCCAGGTCATGTGACAGCAACACGCGGACCGATAACAAAGTTCAGATACCAGACCTACCGGGAAGAGGCATTACAGCCGCTGAACACCCACCACGGAAACCAGAAAACCAGCCCTATTCGCCTCGACTCCCATCCGAGCAAATGCCATCGAAGAAAGAGCTGTGTATGTCCTTTAACTGGAGCAGAAACATTACCAGTCACCAACGCGGAAACCTGCACACATGAGCGACTGACTGCAGATGAAAATAAACAAGGAAACTTTCATTTTCAAAGAATCAGTGAAATCTAAGCATGCTGAAAAATATCAGTAGAGGGGGCTAAAAAGCTTCCAGCTAGAAATGCTGAGACCCCAAAAACTGTCATGTTCCCATAAGTGAGCCTGACTGCTGCCTTTTGATTGGCTAGGGGCACCATCTCCTGTCTGAAAGACATGAAGGAAGTGAGGAGGCACTCTGGTTAAAGCAGAACCTGCCCAACAGCACCTCGGTTCTCCCAAGGGCCCCGAGGTGGAGGGCGAGTCACGCCCACTTCAGTGAAGCGTGACCGAAATCAGGCCGCCTCTGACTCAAGGGCGGGTGGCTCGCTTCATGTCTGCTGGCCCTGTCCTCACTCATGTCCTGTCATTCGAGCAGAGCGGCTGAAACGTGGCCCCCGGATCCCCGAACATTCGAAAGGGTGGGGTCCAGCTAAACTCCAGACGAAGGCAAATAACAGCAGAGGGGCGAGCGGCGAGGTCTGGCCCTGCTCAGTCCTGCACTGGACAGCCAGCCATGGCGCCAGCCCAATGACATCACCCTGGAACATTCCCCCCAGCTATGCTTGGGCTGTGGGCTTGCAAAGGCTGGGCCACACCCAGCCTCGGAGGCCCTCCCCAGGGTCAGGTTAGCAACGCGGCGCTCCCTCTCTGACACCCAGGCTGGGCTTCATAGGTCGAATAACCGTGGACCACAAGACCGATACAGACAACAAAGGCAGGGATCCGGGGGTCCAGGGTCCGGGGCCCTTGCATCACACAGGGAGAAGCTGTGAGTGTCCCTCTGTGGATGGGAATATCAAAGCAAGTATTTTCAATCCAAGAGCCTGCATGTATGTCTGAGAGCCAACGGCCGCCTTGCATTCAAAGTCATCCTTCAATACATTAACTGCACATTCACTACTGTGACCCGGAAACCGCTGCTCCTACATTCCCTAGAATAACTCATCTGTTAGAAAACAATATCCTCCACCTTTCAAAACAACACATGTCGAAAGAGTTCGGTTTGAGAGTGCAATTCTCAAAGGAATTGCTTAAACGAGGCGTCGAGCACAATGGTCCAACCCATCTTGTTCAGAGTCCTGCCTCAACTATGGTGCAGTGGCTCACCCTTGTGGACATGTACGTGCACAGCAAATGCAGAAGATATAAGCTAGAGAGAAGTGTTTAATGTCCATATATTTAATGACCTGATAGAATGATCTCATTAAGGGCATAATAGGTGGGGGGGGGGGGGGGGGGGGGGGGGGGAGAGAGAGTTACCAAAGAGAACCTATAACAAATTTGCCAGCCAGAGATCGATACAGAAACGATCTCTGGGAAAATGTCTAAACATGGGAGTAAAGGGGACTCCGCAAAAAAAAAGGACTATCATCACACTTTTAGTTATGCATATATTATACCGACCTAAAGGAAACCATTTTGCAGAATGACCCAATGACACCCGAGCTGATTTTTGAGGCTCCGGTGCACGAGGACTTCAGTCTACACATCCATGATGCTGCTGGCTCAGAGTTCATTGGTTTTATAACAAAATCATTACTTTATTCATTTGATTGCTTACAAACAACATGACATTAGAAACAAGCGCTTTTAGCTGAAGCATCCCTTTCAAGCAGTAAAAAACTTAAAACCAAATTATAGTTCTAAAAGAACTTACAAAGAGTGTTGAGACATATCTAGTTGAACCTTTTTTTTTTTTTTTTTAAAGAAAGAGAATGAATATTTTGTTAAATATCCCTTATTTCTGGCATGGAGTGTGCAAGATCCTTGGTGCTTTTAGAACCTGTGGTTGTTTTGCTTTCTCTCTCAGCTCAGCCTTGTTCTTTGGTGTTTCATTATGGAGTTTCCTCTTTAGAAGGCGAGACATGTGTTCTGTGACTCTGTAGTGGTGCCCACTACAGAGTTTTCCCATATATTTCTTTGCGACGAGCTCCCAAATGGCCCAGACTGCATGCTTTCGGTCATCATCATCAATCACACACTGGGGGGATAATCATGCCTAGGACAAGGCCCCCAAAGGTCAAGCAATGCGTGTTAATGAACCCACACGGAGGCCTTTTGGGTTAGCCAACCTCTCCCTGCTCAGCACAGCCCTATCGAGAAGAGAACAAGCTGCACCATACAGGCGGGCCAGCTCAGGAACTGCACTGGAATGGCTGAATCGGCGTGCTGATGAGCAAGAACACAGCATGGCTGCAGTAAGCCTGGTGACCAGCATGAAACACTAATTAAACACACCACTACAAGCCAATGAACCAAAGAGTGAGTGTGGGAGTTTTCAAGGTGCAGAGAGAGAGCCGCGTTCGGCTTGTCCTGCTCCCACAATAGCTGCAGACACTGGATGTGTAACTGAAAGGGGACACTTAGTATAATACGACAACTGAAAGGAAAAGCAGAAAAACTGTGGATCATAGTTTCTAAAAAGATTGTGTGCATTCCTCTACCATTCCTCCTTAAAGCTAGCAAACCTCCTCAGATGTGGCATAGGATGTCGTACCTCCTGCTCTCTGGCATAATCCTCCTGGTCATATTCCTCCTCTTCATGCTGCGTTTGGAGAGCGGCGCTGTCAAAGTCGATAGACATGCCGGCATCAGGAGCCGATCAGTTTAAACCTGTCAAGGCAGGGGTTTGACAAAGTTAATAACCAGCAATCTCCCTTTTCTAGTTAATGGAAAAGGCTGGAAATAATCGACTGCTGCGAATATTTGTAGCGCGCACATACACATATATTTATAAACCCATGTCCCATTTAAGGATAGATTATATTGTATCAATTCACGTGCACTCTGAGTTAACCGGATGTGAAACACGTAGAACTTTCTATTATACAAAAGTTGTAGAAAAACCACGATAACTAGGACAGGTAACAATAAAAAAAATACCTCTCTGGACGTTCAATTTGTAACTACTCTAGCATAAATAAACAGTCACTGTGGTATGCTGAAGCAGTACTACGCGGAGAGATAACGTTGCATCGATAATCATTAAGACAAAATACCTAAGTGCGATACCGCAAATTAGTATATGACAGATGAGAGATTGGTTAAAGCGATATTTACAACATTTTCAAAAATACTAAAACACAGCGCTGACACATTTAAAGCACCGTAGGGACGGCAAACAAGCCATGAAGTTTACCTTTAACGTCTGACAGAAATGAGATCGGCGAAGTCTAGTATAAAATGAGAATCTAAACATGAATTTCATTAATTAAACTTAAGATTGCCTACATTTCTATAATCTTAAAGCCTTACAAAACAAACTAGATCTACCCAAATAATAGCGGCTAACGCTATATTGACGGCCATACCTTTAAATTGACGGTACAAAAAGCCAATCCTAATGAAGACAGGACTCACGTCCCGTGGATATATCCAATAATAATCAGAGGAAGGCGGGCCTTAGCTCTTAAACCAGGAAGAGGGAGGATCCAAGAGAAGCAGCTGCCGTGCTGTAGGTTTGAAAGATGGCGCCTCGCGCCGCGGGAAGGACCGCGTGCCGTGATTGGTGGGTTGGCCTGTCCCTGAAATGCAATACTGTTAATTCCCCTATTCCAGCCTTGTAAAGTAACCCAACATCGTATTAGCATGCATAATAGTATATAAATAACACTGATTTTAAACGATATAGATGTGCGGGCTGCAAAGATCTTTTAACATAAGAATTGAAATGCATTAAGTAGCACGTTATGGATGTGTGTCCTCTTTTAGACCTATGACGTATTTCTATTAATGACTGATTTAATAAGTGCAGTAACGGTTTTTCATGCTGAGACTGACGCGTGGACTTCTTAATGAAACGAGTAAGCTAGAAGGAAACAGGAACGCCCCTCGTCGTTTTCATTGGTTCTTACGCCAGACTCTTAACACGAACGTCATAGCTCACACCTGGTAACAAATTTTGCCGGGGAAGTTTTTCAGTACATCCATAAAACAAACAACATTTGTCCATGGTGTTGCCTCATTAACGATACTGCTGCACAGCTTTCGCATTACAGCTTGTTGACTTTGACAAACAGCGCACAATCGTCTGTTGTTTGTTCTGATGACATTAAGGCTTAAGGAAAAACACATAAAAGTTACATTCAAACATTGCATTCACTGAGGTTCTCCAGTGCTTTGTTTCCAAATACCAACGTCACTTTGAGGGCGTTCCTGTTTTATAGAAACGCCCTCTGATGGACCTTAACTGAACTCTGTTGGATTAAGCTGTGTCTGGGACAGGTGGCTTTGATGTCACCAGCACAAGGGCCTTGGCTTTGTGTAAAGGGGCGGAGCTTGGTCCTTTGTCTGCCCTGTCACCTGATGCTAAGGCAGACCCCCCCCCCCCCCCCCCCCATTGGCAGAGAGCATATGCTAGATAACCGAACTGATATAAATCCATCGGTACAGCAGGTGTTCAGATTCAACCTCTCAAATGTTCACTCCAGCCAGAAATTGCCCACCTGCCCACTCATTTGTAGATCCTAAATAGACTCACTTTCCCTCCTTCAGTCACATGCAAAACACCAGCAACACCCCTTTACAACTTGTGTACTGAAGCTTTGCCATTTCCTACTGTCTGTGCTCCTTGCTTACCTTACATTATTAAAGTTAATAATTCCCTTTTCGGGTGACTACCCCCCCAAAAGGGAAGCCAATGACAATCCTTCAGGCACAATTATGAGCACTCTATAATTCTCATGTGTGAAAAATACCAAGCAAACATACAAAGTGAAAGAAAAAGACTTTTAATTTCAGAAAAAAATGCATGATTTACAATAACCTCTCTTTATAACAGAACAGTTTAAATTAAGAAGTCCAAACAAGCCAGTAAGCCCCCAGGAAAAGCCTTTTGTAAGTTAACTGTCAATTCTATTATGCTTAAAAACGTTATTGCAGAAATGACAGGGAATCACATACATAATCACTCAGTGAAAAGTGATTTTACTAAGAATGACTATCAAGCCAGCACATTGGCTCTGAACGGTAGCATAAAATTCACACGTATAAAACTGGGGGGTTTTTGATTCCACCTGTGTGTCTGGTGGGGGCATCTCTAAGTTGCTCAAAGCATAAGACTGTGTACTCATGTGCCCTGTGTTGGGGGGGGGGCATGCCGTCCACCGTGTAGTCCAGCCTTGTGCCTTATGCTGCCTGGTAGAGGCTGCAAGCCCCCTGCCACCCGCAGTAGGGTTAGTGGATGGATGGAAGGATTTTTAAATATCAATTCTGTTAAAATACTTGAACCAGTTTCTAAAGGAAAAAAGTTATGGCATGAAAATCACTCTGGAAGCTCCAGTCCTTACAAAATTATTTTGAAATACATCATCCAAAAGCAGAAGCAGACATTTTTCCTAAATATTTCCTTATATATGAAGACAATCTTACAACTATGTTCAATTAAAGTGTAATTAAAAAAAGACTCAATTTAAACATTACAATTTCATAAAAATTAAATTACATTTAAAAATTAAATTAAAGTTTCATTTTATCTCAGTAGAACGCCTCCTGACTGGCTTTATATTTCAAAATCAATGTTTTTTTTTTGTAAGTAATTACTGTGAGTCAGTTTAAAGGGACACGCTTAAATGTAATATAAAGAAAAGCAATATGCTTAAGAGTTCTTCATACAGCTCGGGTTTCACATTAGGTACAAGTAAGAACGTGAGTAGTATTTACATTGTGCAAATGGTGCCTTCTCGATTATTACTGGGTAAACATTAATAAAATACAGTAACGCCAGGAATATTTTTCACACACAGGTACAGTACCATTAGTATAAAAAGGGAGACAATTCAGTTTAGATATACCTCAGTAACATGCTGTCATCATGCTGCTTATTATCACGTTATTCAGATGTGTAAAATTCAGACTGGCTTTAAAATCTATAAATTTAAAGTGCGCCTTGGAGAAAACCCAGTCAGCTTTTTAACGTTAATGTTACAGGTCCCTTGATTGGTCCTTTGATTGGTCCCTTGATTGGTGCCTTGATTGGTCCCAAAAGAGCAAAAGAAAAAGTGTGAGCGTATAAATCTTGCCTTACATGCTAAGAAGGGTTAGAGCATTTTGTCCTGGTGACACAAACTGCTAGTATTTTTCCAGAGGCTCAGAACAGTGCACATACATATACCTTTCCAAAGTTCAAGGATATTCAAAAGTCAATTTGCCTTCATTCAAAACTAAATACATGAAATTAATGGGGAAAAAAGCCAAATGAATTTTCTGAAGTCCTAGTTGTTTAAATTATGGTTCCTAAGGCTGTCACCAGAACACAACATTTAACATACTCTTCAAGTCTGCATGCTCTGCTAGGTATCTCAGAATTATCTAAAATGCAGAATAAAAACAGAAAAATGTCAATTAATGTAACACTCTTACAGCACACTAATGACCATCTGAATTATTTTCTAAGCCAAAGACCAGCTTGGATTCCTTTTTTTGTGTCTTACCCTTTGAGAAAAACAGATATAAAAGTTGTATCAAAAAAACAACAATTGCAGCAAAATCGTGCCACTAAATCTGCTCAAGACATTTAAAATTGCACTGGTACATGTTATCCTTGACAATCTTCAAAATAATCTGTAGAAATATTAGTTTCATTTTATTATAAGTTAGTAACACATGAAAATGTTTTGTACTTAAAAGTTCATTTCTGTGACTGTGACATCATAACTCCTATAAAACTAAATGGAATATCTGTTTCCTTACATTTGATTACCTACACCTGTTATATGGGTCATATGTGCAGGCAATCTGTTAGCATCAATCATCTGTATTTGACATTTATGTATCTTGTGCAAAAATGAGTGCAGGTTCATTGCAGGTTGTTGTGATAAATGAGCTCCAAACCGAAACAGGTCTGGATTTACATTTCCTTCATTTTCAGCACAGTGCCATGTACTGTCAGTCCACTGATACACATATAACGGTAAATCAAACAGGCAGAATCCCGGAAGACACAGGGCTCAAAACCGTCCAACTCCCACCGGAAAATAGAACAGCCTTGGTTTAGTGATCCATATGGTCCAATTTAGTAGGTGCGGAGATAAGCAGTTAAGAACTTCTTTAAAGAATTTTGAACTTCTCAAACTTATTTATACAATAATTTAATACGTTTTCAGAACCGATTATAGTTCCAAAATTGCTAACAATTTGAGACCGTGGCCACTGTGTTGATGGAGATAGTTCAGGAGAACTTCCTGAGGTAATGCAGCCCATTCCTGTACCAGGCAGGCTGTCTCATTAACTCACATGCTATGAGTGGGTGTGGGGGTGGGGGGTGCTGGTTTTGGGTTAGACAGGGAAGAGGCGGAGTGCGGTCTGTCAAAGTGAGCCGCCCTTGGCATCTAGCTGTTGCTCTTCATAGTCCAGCATGGGTTCGCTAAGCTCCACCGCATCCAGCTCTTCCTCACTGGGTACACCTTCTCCCACCACTGCCTGTTCATCCTCACTGCTATTCTGGATCTCTTGTAACTGCAGGTTCTCCAGGGTCTCTGAGACCCACGACTCAATCCGGCTGCTCAGGGGCGGCACCTCCAGCGAGACAGCTCTGTGGGTATAGTCCTCCTCTTCCTCCTCCTCTTCTTCCTCCTCCTCACCCTCCTCCAACATTCCGGGCACTAGCGTGCTGGCTGTGCTGGTGATGGAGGAGCTGTGTGGGTCCCTCCCACTGCCGTCGAGGGAGCCGGTCTCTGTGCAGTGCTGCGAGTGCTGCGAGGCGCATTCCAGCGAGTCGTCCAGGCGGCCCTCCTCCCTCTCGGCCGCGAGCCCCACGTTCCTGGACTGCCCCGCCGCAGCAGTTTGGGCCGGCCTGCTGCCTGGCTCTTTTTCAGCGCCGCCCTCGGCCGGCTCCTGGACATCTGACAACTCCACCATGTTCCTCCAGTTTGTCTCTAAGGGACAATGAAGAACCACAATGATTGGCTGATGAGGGGCTGAAACTGGCGCAAAATAATTTAAGCACAGGACTGAAGAGGTCTTAAGACAACAACGTAAGCCTACAAAACACCATGGCGCTTTGGGCAGCATCTGAGTAACACTGATAACTAGGGGTGGAATGTTTGCTATCCAAAAAAAAAAAAAGGAAATTTTCACTACTCCACGATGTAATTTTCAAGTTGGTCAATCAAACCGAGTCTGAAACTGGGATTGACAGAGATGACCTTGAACACATCATCACCTTAGAATTTTTTTTAAGTATTTTTTAAACTTAAAGGGGCAGTTCACCCCAAAATTGAAAAAGATATGTCTTAGGGGGGGGCTTTAGTGATCAGTCCATCTAGGCTGTTCTGCTGGGAGTTGCCTAGTTTTGCAGGTGATTTGAAACATCTTGAACAATTCAACAGCAATGTCTCTTACCAAAAATGATAAGCTGGTTATTGAAGATAATCCACAGACTTTGTAGTGAGCAGTTTAACGTATGAACTGTTTCCTTCTACAGCACCAAACTCCACACACCAGTCTGAATTTCTGAAATGTGTCCTTTTGGCGTTTTAATCACCACAGAACGAATGACATTCACTCATATTCGAGAGATGAGTGACATTTCTACAGCCGGTTTCTCCAAAACTAGGCAAGTCCCAGCAGAACAGCCTAGATGGATAGGTCACTAAAGCCCCTTTAAAACATCTTTTTTCAGTTCTTGGAGGGGCTGGCCCTTTAAGGTACGTACCTGTGCCAAGAGATGAATACACTCCGTAATGCGGTTTTTGTTGTATTCTGACACGTGATTTTTTTTTTATATACTAGTCAGCAGGTAAGTGTTCAGTATTTTGCCCGTGACCTTTGTCTAAATTTCCCACCTCAGGCGAGTGAGAAAGCTTAATTTCCCACGCTGCTTATAACCACAAAGCTGCGGGTTCATGTCCTACGAGGACTTCCTTTCGGAAGGAGGACACAGGCCTTACCGTACTCCTGCTCGTTGACCTCAGATATGGGCTCGGAGATGACGCTGCAGAAGGAGATGGCGCTGGCAGCCGAGGGATTGCGCGAGTGCCCCATGTGGTGAGGGAGCTTCCTGACGCTTCTCAGAGCCTCCTCGGCCTGCTCCTGCTCCAGTGCAGACACCATGTCCCGGTAGGCTTGACGGGCCTCCTCCGTCAGTGAGACCAGCTTGTGGAAGAGCTCCTGAGGGCAAGAGCGGTTAAGGAACCGGGCTCGTGACTGATGAGGGTACAGGGTTAAGTCCTGCTTGTATTGAACGAACCGCACACAGAAACACAAGTTAAACCAGAAGCACATTCCACCGAAAGCAGCTACAAGGTACGAGAGACCGTGTAACACTTTAATAACCCTGGATTTTTTTGTCTGCTGCCCCTGATATTGACCTTTCCCTGATAAAGGGGGGGGGAGATGTTTAACTATAACAATTCAAACCACATGGGATTCTGCTGAAAGTATGAACAGATTTCACTGAGGGACATTCATGATCGCAGTCTCTCTCTCACGCCCCAACACAGTTGTCGTGGGCCCCAGAAAGGTGCCATTCAGGCCCCAACTAACCTCGGCTCCGGAGAAATTGAAGATGCCCACCACGCTGACAGGGACCAGCTTGTTGACACAGCGGCCCAGCGCCTTGCGGCCCAGCGCGAACACAAACGGGATCTCCTGTTCCCTGGCCATGGCGATGACGTTGTACAGAGCTTCATCCAGACCTCCTGTTCATAGAGGAAGGGGTGTCAGCCATGACTCCTGGTTCCAGATTGCAGATAATGGGCCCCCCCCCCCTTCATTACTCCCGCCCAGGACGCTGAGCACTGGCACCACCCAGGCTGGTCCACACCTTTAGCCTGGATCTTCTCACAGTTGGGCGAGATGATGACACACTTGATCTTGAGGAGCTTCATGTGCTTGGTGACCTCGCGGAGCCCCATGACCAGCCGCCGCTTAGATTTGGCCTTGCTGGGGTCCCGCTGATAAATACGCTCTTGGAAGCGTACCAGCTCCTGCAGGAGGAGGGTGGCGCTCTCGTCGATCTCCTTGTTCAGCACCTGGTTGCAGTACCTGAGGCACGCAGACAAGAACACGGTCAGTGTTCGCTGCAGGGCACAGAAGTTACGACAAAACTGAAAACGGAACCACCCACAGGGAGGACAGAGCTCGGGACGGGACTCACTCTCGGAACCTCCGGCTATGGATTTTGGTGATGGTGGAGGCAGCGAGGGGACTCCCTACGCCAGAGCTGGCTGGAGAGCCCTGGGACACGGGCGTGATGCTGTACGGAGAGTTCTGGCTAGCCGGGGACAGCGAGGGCTCACTGGGCACGCTCAGACTGTGCTCTGAAAAGAGATTCAATAAATCATTATAAGAGTATCATCTAGGGTCTGACTGACAGTTTAATTCAAAGGATCTTTTGTTTTAAACAGATGGCTGTACATACATTTCGAGTACTTCAGGATAAACACTTTACTCAACGGTTACTGCAGAACCCTGAACTGAGACCCACATCAGGGTCCCAATCTATACTCTACCTAAATAAAGATCACAGTGAAGCTTCGAGCAGCAGATTTTCACATCAAACCTGGCCGATCACTGGCTAGTTTTCCTTGTGACGCTGCTCTTCAGCTCACTGAAGTCATTATTTGCAAAGACTCAAGTCAGAGCACCCTTGGGACCAAGCTAACATCAAGCGAACATCTGGCCTACTCACCGTCTGGGGTCAGGTGCTCCTGGGTCAGATCCTCGGTGAAGGACAGCGAGGCATCATCTTCCTCTTCCTCTTCCTCTGCTCCTGCCACGTCAGAGTCCAGAGGTGGCTTCTCCTTCTTCCCCTCCCGCTCCTTCAGGATGACCTGTGGACGCAGACGCACATGTTCCTGACCGTTCAACATGTTAATGGGCGCCTGAAGGCTTCCTCAGCTCTATATGTCCCCTGGGTTTTAATTACCGTTTACTATTAATTTATTTGTCATTCATTACTTACACGGCTCATGTAACTCTAATTGCTTGCTACCCATTAATGGAGCAGAAAATAGTGACTTTTAAAGTGTTGCTCTGCCTCCCTGCCGCCCCCTAGTGCCTACCTTCTTCAGTGCAGTGGGCCTCTTTGCCTTGGGGATCTCCCGCTCCTTGCCCCTCTTAACCCGAGGGGCACTGGAGTCCAGGATGTTGTGAGGCGGGGTGCAGGCTTGGTTCCTGGCACTGGCACCTGAGAGCTTGCCCCCGCTGTCCTTGACTGGGAGGGCAGTCAACGTGCCGACTGTCAGAGTGACAGAATGACATCATCATCAAGAATGACATCATGCTTCAAACATTCTAAATAGCTTGTTTCACTATTTCAGATATAAGGTATTTTATTGATGAAATTCAGGTTAAGAAACTGCACAAGATATGCAAGTGCCAAACGTAACTCCCTTTGACTACCATGGACCAAAGTTCAATAACTTAACCAGATAGACAACTACTGCCATCGCATAACCAGGCCTCAGTTTCTTACCACCAGTTGCTATCTGCTTTAAATTGATCGCCCTCTTGCAAACTGTTGTATTTGACTTATTTAACGGTAGGGGTGCAAGAATGTGCCGTGGCACAAAACCATTTATTAATGGTAACACAAAAGGGTGCAACAGTCCAAAGCCCAGTTTTGCTTTGAGATTTTATTTCTGCATTTTGCACTGTCTGCAGAATTATGGAAAAAAGCTGCAACAAAAAACAACTTGTATGCTCTTAGTTATTCAGTCTTGTTTTGTTGAATCAATTGCGAGTGTATTCAGCTGTGGGCCCTGGATCATCTATTGAACCGAATCGGGAGTAGACTGCATCACCCCTAAGTAAAGGTGTGCTGCCGATCAGAGTCCTAACCAGAGGTGGAAAAAGTTCAGTAGAGTAGAGTAAAGCACAGAACACTCGAAAGAAGCAGCTCGCTACTGACACATTAGGGACTCGTGCACTGCCCTGGTATCAGCCTCAGGCTGTGCTGCCTGCCGAGGCTCAGGAATGTAACCTCACTCCATACCGTCCATTGCTAATTAAGCTACTGGAGCCTGAAATAATGCAACCCCATTGGCCCAGAGAGGTGAGGGGCGGGGCTTCTTGTGCTTTTGCTATGGTGAGACAGAGCGGAGAGCCGTGGGCACCTGTGTAGGACAGGGGCTTGGTGTTGGTCAGCTGCCGAGCCTTCATGGCCTGCTGCTGCTTCTCCAGGGCCGCCAGCATGTCTCCCAGATCCAGCTGCACTGGGGTCTTGCTCTTCTTTCCCGCCGCTTTAGACAGCGCCTCCTGCAGGCGACATGGAGGCGCTGTTCTCAGACCCACATATGACAGCACACGCAGACACCCGGCAGCTCAATAAACGACCCCAACATGCCAGCGGGGGCGATACCCTCCCCAGGCCCTGCCCACCCACCTGCAGCTTCTTCTGCTCCCAGCTGATCTCCGAGTACTCCTGGGCTGTAGCCAGGGCGGCTGCCAGCGCCTTCTTCCTCTGGCTTTTGGCCCGCTTGGGCACCGAGGTGGTGATTGGGATGGGCGTCTTCACGATGCTCATGGGCGAGCCCTCTGGAAGACTGTCCAGCTGAAGGAAAAGACAGGCTGGCTTCACCAGCGCCTTCCCGGACCCACACCCCGGCCGGCGCCCCAGGGCTGGCCGCTTTGGCCGTACCTCAGCTCCCCCCATGACATCAACCCCAAACACATCTTGAAGCAACTGCTAAACTGGACTCTGGTCCTGCCATGGTGTGACAGCATATCCCGGCCATGTGCGGAGCTGCAGGCAGGACTCTCACCAGGCCCTTGGGGAGCTTGGGCGGGACACCCTCAAGGGTACCCCGGGGAGGACTTACTCCTCCTCCTCCTCCACCTCCACCTCCTGACATCAGCCCGGGAAACTCCTCTTCATCCTGGCAACAAACCATCATCTTGCATCTTGTCGAGCCACAAGCTGAACACTCTGCTCTCCATTTAGCCCCTAGAACAGCCCCCCCCACTGGGGAACTCAGGGATGTTTTTGATCTCACCTCAAAGTAGAGGGGCTCTGTGCTGGGCTCTGTCCCCAAAAGCAGCTTCCTCTGAGGGCCAGACCCCCTTTCTGCCACGCTGCTCCCACTGCGGTCCCCCTGCTGCACTTGGATGTCCTGCTGAGGATGACAGGAGTCAAGGGGAGGAGCACGCCGGGGGCGGGGGAGTCAAGGGGAGGAGCACGCCGGGGGCGGGGGAGTCAAGGGGAGGAGCACGCCGGGGGCGGGGGAGTCAAGGGGAGGAGCACGCCGGGGGCGGGGGAGTCAAGGGGAGGAGCACGCCGGGGGCGGGGGAGTCAAGGGGAGGAGCACGCCGGGGGCGGGGGAGTCAAGGGGAGGAGCACGCCGGGGGCGGGGGAGTCAAGGGGAGGAGCACGCCGGGGGCGGGGGAGTCAAGGGGAGGAGCACGCCGGGGGCGGGGGAGTCAAGGGGAGGAGCACGCCGGGGGCGGGGGAGTCAAGGGGAGGAGCACGCCGGGGGCGGGGGAGTCAAGGGGAGGAGCACGCCGGGCGCGGGGGAGTCAAGGGGAGGAGCACGCCGGGGGCGGGGGAGTCAAGGGGAGGAGCACGCCGGGGGCGGGGGAGTCAAGGGGAGGAGCACGCCGGGCGGGAGAGTCAAGGGGAGGAGCACGCCGGGCGGGAGAGTCAAGGGGAGGAGCACGCCGGGCGGGAGAGTCAAGGGGAGAGTCAGGGGAGGAGTGCTGCATGCGGGGGAGTCAAAGCACTCTAAGTTGGAAGCTGGAGGTACAGGGTGTTTGCTCCGGACTGGCTGCTGCAGACCTCTGGAGGTGGATTACCTGTGAATAGGCTCTCTGTTCAGATGGCACTTGTCCTTCCCTGTGACAGACACCATTCCTGTCCCCCCAGGGCCTCTGGGAGGCCACACCCAGCCAGCTGACACCTACAGAGCAACACAAACATGGGAAAAAACAGAAGTGAGACAATGAAAGCCAGAAAAACTGATGCCTCTACATATTTCAGTGTATTTTTCAGTCTCACCCGTCATCACTGCAGCCTCCACTCCCTGTAAAAATGGAAAAGAGACGCACATTAGCCTTAGCTATTAACAATCGCTAATTACACACAAGCCAGAGCCGTCGCCAACACTAGGGGGCGTACCATTTTAGCACCGTGGGAGGCGGCAGCTGCCTGGACATGCTTGGGACTGCAGTACCCACTGTCACTGTCAATGTCGGCCTCGCTAGCGCCCTGCTCTCCAGACGGCTGGAACCCCAGGTGCCCCACCCGCTTCCGCCGTGCCCGGCTCTTCCACAGCGACGGGCTGGCCCCGTCCGCCGCCCGTGGTAAATCTGAGGAGCGCAGCACAGGGGGAGGGGGACACTGACTTTACATCCATCTCCGTCTGCTCCACCCCCACCACTCTATATTCTTCAATGAGTGACGAATGAACCGGCGCAAATGTTTCATCTGCATGGTTTCCTTAAATAAAGCGTATATGGCGGGAAACCCAGTCACCCACCGAGCTACAAAACATAAGAAGCGCTGTAATGTCAACAGAACAGACTATAAAGTAAAACTCATAAGGTTATTGGGTGAGTACGGAGAGAATGCGGCACAGGGTGTGTGTGTGTGAGGCCACCTCAGAGTTTCTCTGAAGGGCAGGCACACGCCCCAACCGATTCTGCACCCATCCCAGAAAGCCCTCCAGCAAAATTCATTACACCCCAAGAAAAATAAACCTTTAACGGACTGACAGTTCAGGTGCTGGAAAAGACGGGCCATGCTGACAGCACCCTCAGCCACTGAACAACACACATGATTAAAAGGAGACTTCGTGGTGGATCCCCAGGACAGACCCCCTTCCCAGTTACCGGTTTGCTGAGCAGCGTCCACCAGCATGATGGCTCTGGGCCGACCGTCTTGGCTGAAGGTCGGCACCTCCTTCTGGACCACCACACCTCGACTCGGAGCTCTCTTGCCTCTCTGGGGCTGGTACATCGGCTGCTGCTAGAGTCCGAAGAGACGCAGATGAGGCCAAAATGTCACGATGTTCTCCCGCAAGGTCACCCTTAGAGACAATCTTGACGCTCACCTTGGGTAATGCAGTCGCCCGGGAGATGGCCTTTGCCCTCTGATTGGCTGCAGGGATGGCCTGGCCCAGCGCTAAGGGGAGGTCGCCACAGTCTGTGATGACAGCACTACGTGCTGCGATCGGGGCAGTGCCATAGCCAGAGGGGAAAGATGGGTAGAAGCCCAGCAGCGGGGGGCAGGAAGCAGGCACCAGGTGGTAGTAAGCGCAGTCGCTGGGCACCGCGGGCTGGCCCGAGGACAGAAGGTGGTAGGCCATGTAGGGATTGCTGTGGCTGGGGCTGGGCTGGAGCCATCTGCTGTCGCCACCATACAGGGGGAGGGGCCTGGCCGGGAGGCACATCAGAGTCAGACCCCACATGCTCATATCTGCAAGCCCCCCCCGCGCTCGTCAGCCCCCAAAGCAGCTGCTACAGTCACTGAGCCCAAAGTTGAGGATCAGAAAGCGGGGAGTATCTACAAAGAGCAGCGACTCTGCAAACTTCCCTTCGACTGGCAGAAACAAAGTGGACATTTCCGCTGTGTTATTGGCACAGCCAGACCCACCCTACCCAGGTCCGGCCAATCAAAACAAGCGCTGCCTGTGCTACACTCCCTTTCACAGAGCTCAGGGAGCCTGCGACCAAGTCGGTGAGAGCAGGGAGCACAGCACCGAGACACCCTCCCCCAGCAAACTGGAACCAGGTCCGTACCTGCTGGGCTGGTTCTCCTGGACAAAAGGGTAGCAGGTGATGAGATAACTGGGAATGGGCGGACCCTCAGGGGCAGCCCCGCCCACCTCGCCGGACAGTCCCATGGCCACCAGGCTGGGGTCCAGGGCCCTCTTCTCTGGCACGAAGGGCTCCACCTCAGCCGATAGCTGCACAGCCTGCGCGGGAGGAAAAGCATGACAGACCACAGAGCATTTAGAGGCTATGAAGAACAAAAACACCACACTCAGCACAGTAGGGTGACAGCCGGAGAATCCCCACTGCAGTCACCTGCAGGGAAACTGCGTCCTCACTGGGGCCCATATACCCACTCTCTATTTCCAAACACCGCGTCACAGAAGTCACGGTCGCGTGAAGCAATGTGGATGGAGACACAAACATGCGCTTCAGGAACGTGACCGCCCAAATGCTTGCGTTTACTGCGGGCGCAGTGAGGCAGCCGCATGTTTACTCGCAACTCAGAGGAGTGCAAGCACCAGTTCCTGAAAGCCAGTGGGACCCAGCCTCTCTGCCTCGCAGAGGCACGCCCCGCAGGGCGGGCCATGAAGGAGAGAACATCACCGGGGTGCCTCATCTGCTGCCACCCGAGGAACCTCCTGCAGAGCCAATAAGCTTACGGTTCATAATCAGCAGGGCTCCCAAAACTAATTCTCCAACTGTGTCAAGCAAAAAGTCTACCCAGGGTAATAAATGCCAGACTAGGAATCTGTGTCTGATAACAGCAGCCATGAACAGCAATAACAGCAGCCATGAACAGCAATAACAGCCGGTATCAGAACGCATTAGCTAAATAGTAAATGAAGGCCAACTATTTCACCTTGATCAAAAAGTTCTTTCAATTTTTCAAACATTATAGCAAAGGGAGAAATACTGTGATCAGGACAGCAAACAGAAGCTGGGATCTTCATTTGGAGGGTTAAGGTTCATTTTCAGGGGCAATAAGAATCGAGGGGATTCTTCATTCGAGATGGGATGACAGACGCACAACAAACACAGAATCCCCTCAGCGCTGTGTCACTCAAACTCCCACGGGAACAATCCCTGCTGAGACCATTTACTATTTACATGGTAAACATGCTGCTGAGGGATCATATCTTTGAGAAAGACTGCTGTTAATTCCAGGGGAAAGTAAGTAAGAAAACAGCCAAAAAATGCTCAACTCTTTAAAATACCACACAGCTAAATGTCTTACAGTTAGACAAATTTAATAGTCATATAACTGTTGCCGCACACCTCTGGGACCCCGGATCGAGTCTCCGCCTGGGTCACATGTGTGTGGAGTTTGCATGTTCTCCCCATGTCGTTGTGGGGTTTCCTCCAGGTACTCCGGTTTCCCCCCACAGTCCAAAACCATGCTAAGGCTAATTGGAGTTGCTAAATTGCCCGTAGGTGTGCATGTGTGCGTGAATGGTGTGTGAGTGTGTGGTGTGTGAATGTGCCCTGCGATGGGCTGGCCCCCTATCCAGGGTTGTTCCCTGCCTCGTGCCCATTGCTTCATTGATAGGCTCCGGACCCCCCACGACCCAGTAGGATAAGCGGTTTGGAAAATGGATGGATGGATGGATGGATGGATGGATAATGACAAACATTCCTAAGTCTGGTAATTAAAAAGAAACATAAAATTCTTAAAATAGTCTGAATGTTATTTACACAACAGCGACCATCACTGGACAAGGTGGCCTGTCTGAGAAATGCTCCCCTGGTAATACATGGAGCATGGCGGCCTGCTTGGGGGGAGGGGGGGGACAAGGGTAGCTCTCTCGGGGAAAAGGGTAGCTCTCTGCATCATGCTGCCTTCAGGAGGCCCTCAGATCACCCTGATTTGACAAGGAGCTCATGTTCAGGATCAGAAGCAAGTTGAGGACCCCAAGGGCATCCTGACGTGCAGGAACAAAAGCAGGGATCAGAAGGCCTACACAGTCAGGAAAAAGGGTACAGCCCTGGTACAGTTTTATTCCTCAAGGTACAAACATTAATGTACCACAATGGTACAAAAAAGTTCAATTTCTGTACCTTAAAAGGTGCATTTATTTACAGCTAGGGTACAATTGGCAGACCCTTGAGGGTACGGCCCCAGTAACGAGTACCTGTCCCATAAAGGGCACAGATTGGTACTCTTTTCTGACAGTGTACAACAATTTCTGCCAAATCTTCAATTCAAGTTCAGTTCAGTTCTAATGGTCAGTGGTTCCTCAGAACAGATCATCAAAACCCAAGAGGTCCAATAATACCGACAATAGACGTGTGTGACAGCACACAGAAAATAACCGGCCATCCCCTCTCTTCACAAGACATTTTCAGACCACGGTGCATTCATAAACTGTAGACATTCCAGAAGAGACCACCCACACCTGCCATAACCCTCTCGCCCTCCAGAAGGCGCTACAGAGCGATAAAAAAAAACATCTCCAGACTCAAAAGCTGTTTATTCTCTAGAACCATCACAGAAGTGAACCCTCAGAAACTCAGGCTCGTTTCACTTTAAACACCCCCCACGCACCGTGACTCTCAGGCACAGAAATATTTGTTATGCGATTACATGTTATGTGCAATACTACGCATCATGTGCAAAACCGTGTGCAACGCGAAGTACTGCCAGTCATGTGCAGTAATGCCTGTTCATGAGCAAAACACTGTACCGTGTACATATCCTGCTTATTTAAATATGCCATACAGCATATTCTGCTTTTTATACAGCATAATTTATTTTTATTTTTCAAATTTAAAAAAATTCTTTTATTATGAGTCATTTAAGGTGATTCACAGGAAATTTCGCCGAACTGGAAAAGTATGACGCAGCATTCTATCCATCTCTTTATCCATCGGTCCTTCTACAACGTATTCGTGGGCTGTTCTATCAAACTTTTTATCATCTAGGTTTTGTGGAAGTTCCCTTTATTATTTTTTTTATTATTTTGTATGAGGGGTTACAAAACTTGACAAACAGATGCATATATATATATATATATTTTTTTTTTTTTTTTGATCAGTAAGAAAACACTTGCATGCTGACAGCTTAAATTCTACAACGCATTAATCTCTCCTGCAACTGGAATGGAAACTGAAAACTGAGCTCTGTTGACTGAATAAATCTGATTACTGGCAACTGGCAGGTCTACACAGCACTTAGGTAAACACTGGTGTAGTTGCAGACTAGAGCGCAGCCTGTCTGCGTACTGCGATATCCACACAATAAGGCTGCAGGGAGCTGAAGGCACCTCCAGCACCCAAACATCCTGAGCCCCAGTAAAATCTCACACTCGGCTTTCAAAAATCATACTGGTAATGGGGGGTGGGGGGCCTGTCTAACAACGCCGCTAGTGAAATGTGAACAATAGTGGCTATTTCGACCACGGACAATTGTTGAAATACAATGAAAAGAAAGGCTATTGTCTGTACACAAAGTGCTTTAAAAAGCAACCAGACACTAAAACACTAAACAAAAAAAGCAGCGTTGAGTAGCACAGTGTATAACTACACCCTGCATAAATAGGGGAGGAAAACGCCCCCACCTTAGGGAAAAAATAGATCATAAGGACAGTCGGGGGGAGACACCCGGCCAAGCCTGCTGCAGCCCTCTCACCCTCTTTAGAGTCTAACCGTGGGATACACAAGCAAGCCAGTGGGACTGGTGGGCTGGCCAAGGTGACGAGCCACTGTCCTGTAACCAGCCCAGACATCCCAAGCATCAACCTGTGAGCTGCTGATTTTTTTAAATCACCATTAAAACTATGTACAAAGATGAACCCATATAAGATATCAGTCACAGAAGCATGAGTATCGTCTTCCCGTGTCTGTCTTGGCTGCTTACTCGCAGATGAACCGCAAAGATCCCTATTACCCCCTATTCATATGTAAAAAAGTTTATAAAGCTCGGGCAGTAAGGATGAAAGACAGGATAAAAACCTGGTACTCTAAAAATGCAGTGGGACAAACCACCAAATATGAAATCCTCAACAGAATATTTTGAGATACCTCTGCTTGTTATCGATCATCCATACAAAAGACACAAAATGCAGTTAAACATGCAGAGTTGGGAAAAGCCAAGTATCGGTTACCGTAACTGGGGTGGCAGGGCTGAAACAGCCCGAGCAAGGCAAACGTGCCCAAGGAATTGAATGCATGAAGTAAAACCAGTCAGACGAGCAGTACTTATGCGGCTCAACAAGTAAGACAGCAGGGGAAGTCACTGTTATCAGCTGCACTTTGCCACCAAACAGATTTCTATTTAAGCGTTACCTATTTTAAGACTGGAGGGAAAAAAACGCATGACACCATAAAACACTAAGACTCATAAGATAACTAAGAGCGGCAGACACGTCATGTCATTCGTAACGTTCGTGTGACTTCAGGGACTGGACATCATTTAACAGCCCCGTTACATTAGACAAAAAAATACTATGCAGATATTTAAGCAGGGACTAATGATGGGACTAATGCAGCATATTCTTACATGGTTGAGTGAGACTTCAGACATTATGAAGTTGCAGGCGGCGTTTCTCCGTACGCGAACTGAGACAGCCAACCAAACCGCCGTGTATTAAAAGGCCCTGCATACTGCCCGAAACGGCATGGTCACATACATCTGGGTGTCGTCTGCAAATTAAATAACACCACATACCTACTCCGAATCTCCTCTTAAGCAGGCCTGCGTTAATAAGCCGCCAGTACATTATATAACCCCGTATACCTTATGGTCGCCAGCGTCCATTGCAGCCAGGAGACGTGTTTCACCCCCGTTCAGTGGCCTGTGAGTCAGGGTATTATTTTGACCATGGTCAGATCCGCATTGTTTCGGGGTAGTCAGTAAGCCGGGACGAGCTGCTACGCAGATCCAACACTTGCGATCTGTCACTGTTGTACACATAAGCTGTACACAACGAAGCTAAGAGGCGGATCCACTACGGCGGCCCGGGAGGTTCAAACAGAACAGATCCGCTACGGCGGCCCGGGAGGCTCAAACAAGACTGACCAACTGGGCGACGAGATTGCGTTACGCTTCGATTCAGCAGGACGTCCCCCATTTATTGATAGTATGCATCAGAGGAATTCATTACATTTACACAACTTTCCAATTTTATAGTCAATTCCTAAAAAAACCTTTATAACATAGATAGTTTCGTTGCGTAGAAAAGGTATATATAATGCTAAAAACGCGATTTGGTTCTAAGGGATGGAGGTGAACTTCTCGTAAATGATCAATGACGTTTAGATCTGATAACAAAGGGAGGACATTTGACCCTTGTGAAACTACCTCAAAATTGTTTATCAGTTTGAATGTGGCCATTCCACATTATACATCCCCCCACCCCATCTAATAAGAAGGTTTTCAACATGTCCTGTGATAAAATACAGCTGTGTGGAACTCATATACAATACAACATACAATTTCTGTTGAGGGGAGGTCACAGAGATGCTGATTTCACTTCTTTGGGCATCTGGAGGTGGTACGTACACACAGTGCCTGCCCCCATTATGATCACATTCCCACTGCATCTGGAGGTGGTACGTACACACAGTGCCTGCCCCCATTATGATCACATTCCCACTGCTTCTGGAGGTGGTACGTACACACAGTGCCTGCCCCCATTATGATCACATTCCCACTGCTTCTGGAGGTGGTACGTACACACAGTGCCTGCCCCCACTGTGATCACATTCCCACTGCATCTGGAGGTGGTACACACAGTGCCTGCCCCCACTGTGATCACATTCCCACTGCATCTAGAGGTGGTACACACAGTGCCTACCCCCCTTGTGATCACATTACCACTGCATCTGGAGATGGTACACACAGTGCCTGCCCTCACTGTGATCACATTCCCACTGCATCTTGTGGTGGTACACAGTGCCTACCCCCCTTGTGATCACATTCCCAGTGCATCTGGAGGTGGTACACAATGCCTGCCCCCATTGTGATCACATTCCCAGTGCATCTGGAGGTGGTACACACAGTGCCTGCCTCTGTTGTGATCACATTCCCAGTGCAGTGTCTCCACACTTCTCATAACTTTCATCAGTTCTACTTTACAATTTAAATAACCTTGCAGTGACTGATGCACCAGCAGTCCAAACAATCCGGCCTTGGGATAGTGTTGCCTGCCTAATGTTGCCTTGAAAACAAAAACATACTATCCAAACTGCTAATTTAGCTACTTCTTGTTTAAAGTTCTCCTTCTAGTGGCGTTTCCTTATTCCATATACATGTTATGCAACAATACTTGATAATGACATTATCAGCAAATATTCGTGTATGCAAGCTGAACGCAGAAAGGGAACTTACTTCCGGGATCCTACACAGAAGTACAAACCTTTTACTTTTCAAGGGGGTAAAAGCTACATCATCGGTAAACATTTGGGTCAAGGGGGTAAAGCTACGTCATCTGTAAACATCTGGGTCAGGAAATATGCAACATGGCAACTGAAGTATGTCCAAGGGCATGCATACTGTGTGTACTGCTTTAATGGATGAGGAGTCGACTTCTAACAAAATTCTATATATGCACTGTGTGAGTAGGCAGACTAGGATGTCTTTCTAGTTGTATTAAAAAATGTCAAAGAAGCATGTGCAAAATAACAGAGCTTTAACTAAAGGAGTACAATGTCTGAGCCATAGTTTAATTCAGCTTCGATGACATTCTTACGGCCACAAAGGTGCCACACGTTTACAAAATTTGCTTAAGTACTGATTGAAGAAAACACAGCTTGAAGACTGAGTATAGCAGTGTGTAATAAACATGCTTAAACAGGCTTACAGCTTGGGGCCACGTTCCTGTTGACATATAGCTAATGCAGAGGTGGGAAATGCTAACAAAAATAAGATTTCTGTCTGGTTATTCCCTTCCAGTGTGATTTTATTTTTTTTTTACTCAGCATGGGACATTTCGATAACTCCGCAGAATTATGGTGTTCTGAATGCCGAAGCCGTCTGGACAAACACAGGCAGCAAATCACAGAAATCACATACTGGACGATAAAAAAAAAAAAAAAATTGTCGAATTCCAGATGTATCCATATTTCAGCTGAAATTAGGCCTACCACAGTGCGGGGAAAAAAAACACCCACAGATTCTGTGGCAGGGACTGAAGTTCTATGGGCTACAGCATGTGTCATTCAAGCCAGCTTGCTAACAATGGCCTGGTTGAGCGAATTCAGCTGATTTGTCCATTTGTCCAAAGCTGTATATCGGGCTCCGCCCCTCTTCTGGTGATCAAGTTCCAGAAGTTGGTTGACTTGATCGATGCGTCCATGAATCGTGCTGGAAAGGAAAAATCAAGGTATTATAGCTTCAACATTAAAGCAAAACTTACACACCCTACGTGCACTATTTTTAAACAAAACTATAGAGCAAAAATACTTTGGCCGGAATAATCAAGCCCCATTTATCACCAAGTGATAAAGTTAAATACTGCATGTATAGCGTCAAAACTGTTTTTATTGGAGTTCTCTTTGAAAGACGAATTGCTGGCAGAAACAACCTTTCCTCACCACCAAAGTCAGAGGAGGAGTGGCTGCACTTACTTGTCCAATATGCACTGAACGAGTAAACTCTCAACGTCTCCTACATCAATGTTCAGCTCCTGAAGGTCCCAGAAAAACAAGCTTGTCATAAACAGCCAGAGAAATAAACACACAGCCGTACCATTACTAACCCAAGTTACCTTCGAAATAAAGGGGATGTGTATTCTTGTGTAAGGCTTAATTAATTTGATGAGAACTTGAGTCCTGATGTTCCGCAACAACTCTGAAAACACAAGTAATTCACACGCCGATTAATCAATGAAACACCCAGAGAAGACGGTCTAAAAAGCCATAGAAACTGCGGCCGAAGCTTACCCTCAATGTGCTCCCTTATAAACGGATCATCCATGATGTTACTGTGATTGGTCTTCAGAATTTTCTCAAACTCAGTGATGTCATTATTCTGATAGGCACTGTCAAGGAAGCAAGCCAAGCGAAACGTCACATTCACCCCCGTTGAGTTGCGCATTGCCAAAAGCGCAGCCCATGCTAACCCTCAGATTAGTTATGAAGGAGTTAAGGAAGGAGAAAAAAATAAGACACGAAACAGGAGGCGGAAAAGAAGAGATGGGAAACATCTACAGAGCTCGGTCTCCAACATGCCTGCTGCTGAGCAAGCCGTCCCCAATATGACAGCATTCATTATTAAAGCGTCTTACCTTACTAAGTTCGTCATAGCCAGGATCTCTGGGTCGTTCTTGTACGGCTTTGCCTGCGGGAAAAGGCATCCAGACTGACTACGGAGAAAACTCACCCAGGGACATTTTATAATGCTAGGGAGAAAGAAAGCAGCAACACTACAGAAACACCAGGAAGGGAGACCAGAGTTTCATCCATCATTGGGGTTCCGGTACGAGTTCTAGACCCATTCTACGCCATCCAGATCCAATCGACCAATCAGGTGAGGCACCCCGACCACCCGGACGGGACACGGTGGTTATGGAAGCAGCCATGAGGTCTCACCTCCTGCGAGTCGAAGGGGTTGATCCCCGACTTCATGAGCATGTTGGCCAGTACCAAGTACTTCAGGCACGTGGTGCGGCGCGGACTCCCTGACTCGTCATAGTTCTTGAATGCCTCGAAGAAATCTGTGTGGGCCTTCTCAAACTCGCCCTCACGCAGGTGCATCTTACCGCCACACTCTGAAAGACAAAGCTTGGGCTCAGCGGGCCGTCGGGACGACAGACGCTCCACCGTGACTCGACTCCTACTACTCCATTCATGCGGATCAAAATGATGAAATGTGTCTGGCACAAATAAAGGAGAATCTTCCTTTATATTCCGTTAAGGCGCCGTTCGTTTCAGATGGGGGGAGATAAGCAGGGCCTCAGACCTGTCGCCTGGACTGTATGGCAGTGCCCCCTTAAGTCTAACTAAGAAGCAACAGCAGCAGCACAGACTGGGCAGAGAGCGCCGTCACCTCTGATGACGCCCATGATCAGCGGGTGAGGGATGGCGGACTTGATGTGCAGAGACTGTTCATATAAAGCCTTCAGTTTCTTGTTGTTCTTCTGCGCTGTGTACATCTGGATCTCCAGGGCGTAGATCTCCAGCAGCTGCGTCCCCTTCTTTAAGTCATCCTCACCGTCGTCGGTCTAAACGGTAGGTGGCATGGTGGTTAGGAACACAAACTCAATCTCGACATCGCTGGCTCGGACCTGAGGCGCCCTGCCATGGCACCCTTCGTGAAGGTACCAACACAGTCAGCTCTATTTCAGGCTACAGCTGCTTGGACAAGAAGGGCAATTGAGCATTTAACATGGACGGGAACAAAGGTGAAGCCCCCACTGAGCACACTGTCAGTGAACCTGCACAGCTGGAAGAGACAAAGATGCCTTTGCCACAAGCAGAAATGAAAGCAATGAATTCGGCGCGGCCTGATTATGCCGAGTTAGACATGTATCAACAAGGGAGGGGCTTGCGTTTCACTTCTTCAACCAATCACAGTCTTCATTGTTCGACATCACCACACTGGTTTTTTTTTTTTTCCCTTCTTCTTCTTATTTTCACAATAAAAATGGGCACTCCACAAATCTATGCACCTTGTCGCTTAACAGAAAACACTGCTTTTAATTAATGTGGTGATGTCACGCAGTGAAGACTGCGATTGGTTAAATGCAGGGTCCACCCTTGTTCACTCAGGGACACGTGGAATTCTGCAAAATCAGGACGCGCCATGAATTCTCACTTCCCAGCCCCGGTGTGTCAGGCAAACTGAATAGGCAGCCGAGCCTTTAACGTCTCCTATAAATAACCAATAAGACGGCCACCCATTAATAATGGAAAAGGTCCTCACAGGTGCTGCAGTTCTTCTGATACAGCAGGTGACAGGACAGAATGAAAAGCGGCATATGTGGCGTTCAGGGTTTCTCGCAAAATCCATCTCCAAAAAGCCACCGCGGTTTGACTCACGGCAGCTATGAGTCACAGCCAGCAAGGTGAGCGCATGGTGTCTTAAGAGGGCGACGTTTTCCTGGCTACCTGACATGACTGATGCAGCTGCCTGAGGATCTTCTGCAGCTTGCTGTACTCCTCTCGCTCCAGGTACAGCTTGCCCAGCTAAAGCAGACGGAGAGCAGAGCACCTTAGCGACAGACACCTGTCCAGCTGCCATTCGTCTGCAGCCGGCAGCTCAAAGCTCACCTTGGTGTTGGTCTTAAACCAGAGCCGGTCGTTTTTGGCATCTTTCAGGGCCTCCAGAGTGGTTTCATAAAACTCTTGCAGCAGGTCCATCTGGGGGAAAGTGACAGAATGAGCAGGGGTGTGGATGGCACCCAAAAAGCACTCTGGACCATTACCATGCAACACATCCACATAAGTCCATCACATAACTCTTTTTCCTTGTCTATTGTCCAGGTCTGACAACTTCATGGCTGATGTAGCCACTGCTTGCACCTTAGTTTCCCCCATCCATCCATCCATCCATCCATCACCATTCAAGCCAACTTACCAGACTTAATTTGTCAACTTTCAGACACCACTGAGACAGACTGCACTGAGAACCATCCTACCTCCAAACTAGTGTAAAGAGGAACATTTCGACAATGCTGCTTACGTTTGTACCTGAGTATTTACTGGAAGCTGAGCCTAGTGGCAGTTATGCAATGTTCAATTCAATTTTATTTGTAATGCGCATTTGCACAACATTATCTCAAAGCGCTTTACAGTCTCCCAGCCCAAAGCCCCTAGATTATCTCCATGACAGATGCTTGCTTGTTATGTGCAATTTGTCCCACTTCTCCTAAATAAAGTGATAAAGTACAGGTAAATACAACACAGGGGAGACAGATTCAAACCTGTTTGGAGGTGGAGATGTAGTCGAGAATGGAATTGATGGATTTCTCCGAGTAATTCCTGGTTACTGCACTGCGGATGTAGGTGAGCAGCTGTTTGTACCGATTCATCATCTCAGGGAAGTTTGTCTGAAAAATGCAGCAGTGGAAGAGGGTGAGCAGGTCTTTATGTCGGTGAAGCATTCTGTCAAAGTCCAAACCCGCCGTGTTCAGTCAACACTGCACGCAGGCTGACGTAGCGCGGGTCATTATGGTGGTGAGGCACTCTGACAGAGTCCAGACCTGCCGTGTTCAGTCAGCACTGCATGCAGGCCAGGTCATTATAGCGGTGAGGCACTGTCAGAGTCCAGGCCCGCCGTGTTCAGTCAGCACTGCACGCAGGCCGACGGAGCGTGGGTCATTATGGCGGTGAGGCACTCTGACAGAGTCCAGGCCCGCCGTGTTCAGTCAGCACTGCACGCAGGCCGACGTAGCACAGGTCATTATGGTGGTGAGGCACTCTGTCAGAGTCCAGGCCCGCCGTGTTCAGTCAGCACTGCACGCAGGCCGACGTAGCACAGGTCATTATGGTGGTGAGGCACTCTGTCAGAGTCCAGGCCCGCCGTGTTCAGTCAGCACTGCACGCAGGCCGACGGAGCGCGGGTCATTATGGTGGTGAGGCACTCTGTCAGAGTCCAGGCCCGCCGTGTTCAGTCAGCACTGCACGCAGGCCAACGGAGCGCGGGTCATTATGGTGGTGAGGCACTCTGTCAGAGTCCAGGCCCGCCGTGTTCAGTCAGCACTGCACGCAGGCCGATGGAGCGTGGGTCATTATGGCGGTGAGGCACTCTGTCAGAGTCCAGACCAGCCGTGTTCAGGTCTGCTTTTTGGTACCACCCAGGCAGGCAGGTCACCATAGTAACATCAAACATCTTAAGTATCAAAGTGCTGCATTCAACTGCCAGGCTGCTTACCAGTTTAAAGTTGATTTTTATCATCTGTTTCAGGGCTTTGAAGCCCCATTCACCCTTTTCACCCTCAAGCTCCAAAACCTGTTGTGCAGAGAAACACCCCGTCAATATCACCACGTCTCAACTAACTCCAAAGGACGGCCCACGCCCAGGCACATTCACGGCCTGCTTAATCTGAATGCCATTGCAGAAGTGTGACACTTCCAAAGCTGAGACACCAAACCTTCTGAAAGCTGCTGAGCGCTGCCTTGGGATCATCCTCCTTCAGTGCTTTAGAGTTGTAATACTGGTTCTCCAAGTCAACGTTGGGTTCAGAGTTGCTGTCTTCGGAGTATTCCTACAGCAAAAGTTAATAATGGATCGAATTTTCAAAAAAGCAAACAGAAAAAAACACAAGAAACCCTTTCAGCCAATCAGTTGTTAACTTTTCTGTGCATCAGCAAGAAAGAAAAATCATTGCTTGAAAAAAGAAAACAGCGGTATACATGTACACCAAACATGGTGGGATATATGCAAAGTACATGCAAAAAAAGAGAAAGAAATTTCACTTAAAAACTAACAAATCTGTAATAAATGCTGCACGTAACTGGATCGCATTATCTACCTCAAATGTCTTTCAGTGTTAACTGTGTTACATCATGAACGATGACAGATGCACAACAAGTCTACGAAACTGAGAACCGCTGCCAATATTTTATTATTATTTAGGCACGGCAGTCGTAGGAGGTTCTGCAGAAACGTATCGCTAATTGAGAAACGTACGGGAAATCATCGGGTTCATGCAGCGCGAAAAACACTAGTGGGGGACCACCGGTCGGAGCGAAACGTACTCAAGGACCCCCGGTGGGAGCAAAACATTTTCAAGGGGACCGGGAAGAAAAACATAGCAATGCACGCCCGGCATAAGTTATCAGTTACTTATATGATAACAGACCAGCGATAGCACATCCGCAGTTCAGCAATATTTTCATTTTGGGTTCCCAGTTTAACAAAACCCCGGTTTTCACACGTACCAAGTCATAATCTTCTTCATCGTCGCACATAAAATCATCCTCCATGTCAGACATCTTGACAGGAGTTCACTGCCGAGACATCCCAGCATGCACTCCTTTTTCTTCCTCATCGTCTGCGACAGCCTTTACGTGGAGCACTAAAAATAGGATTGCGCCACCAAGTGGTCTGGAAGTTTGACATTTTACAAGCTAAAATGAAGCGGGGTGCCGAAGATGTTTAAAGTCTCTCTAAAGCGGTCCCCAGAAGTCTAGGCAGACTCAAATCATTACAGAGAGTAACGATATAGCCCTTAAGCGTATGCATGAGCCATAACAGTGACTGCTTATGAATGGTTATAGATGATTTTAGGCGGCAAGTCACTGGGAACTGATGCTTTGTTGCTTTTTTTTCAGAAGGACGAAATAGACGGTGCACAAAACATCCCAAAAGCAGGAAAACAGACACGTTTTGCGTCTGTAAAGTACTCATGTTAAGTAGTCTTTATGCCAAACTAACCTTAAGCCTTCCCTTCCACGTGTTTTCCGCTGTAAGTGTGACAGTCAGCTGATACCTGCCACTGGAGCTCCCGGAAAGTCCTGGGCGTCAGCCTGTATCGCTTATATTAGTTCATATAACCGAGATCGTGTGCAATTCATAATGGCTGCATTTCCACCAAAGCTGCAGGTTCACGTAAGTGAAAACAAGAGGTGAGTGTGTGAGCAAGACTTTGCTTTGACAAATGATATAATTATTCACGGTTGACTTGAAACGTTCACTAGTTCGCATTAACCTCATGCATAAACCGTATTTACCATAATCAAACTATTAACCAATATAGTTATGATCCGGAAAACAATTTTGTCATAGTGTCTCATTCATTTCATTACTGTGCATATTTCCAGGTTACAGAAACTGAAAGAAATCTTTACAGAAAAATTTGGAGAATCTCCTTTGTTTTACGCATATGCACCTGGAAGAGTTAACTTAATAGGTAATTCGTTCTTAAAATGTTGTTTAATTGTTTTTTTTAACGTATTTTACTTATCAATGGACTCATTTATAAATTCCCTCTATTACCATGTTTACGTTAATATGCAAATGGACGTGTTTCCTTATAGGGGAGCATATTGACTATTGTGGATATGCTGTACTTCCCATGGCAGTGGAGCAGAACATCTTTATAGCCGTCTCGGTGAATAAGTCTCCGTCCATTGAGCTGGCAAATACAAATCCGCAATACAAGTAAGATCATACGGCCTTAAATGTTGGTGGTAGGAGGCTGCCAGCGAGTCCTGCCTTCGCCCAGAAGATGGGGCGCTTACACCGTATTTAGATGTGCCGTGTGCTGCCTTACAGAGATTTCACGGCCTCCACCGACAACATCGTCATAGACAGGACGAAGCCTCAGTGGTATTATTACTTTATGTGCGGAGTTAAAGGAATTCAGGTGAGACACGCTATTTGTTATACTTAATGCATTTTTCTGATCTTTACTATACAGTAAATAAATGAATCAGTGTTTTCATTTAGACTTGGATCTGGAGGCTAGATTTTTTTTTTTTTTTTGAAGCAATCATTTTTGTTTGTATTTATTTTAAATAATCGTATCATAAATAGAACAATTGAAACGTTCATGCAGAGTATTATATACATGGGCACTGTGTGACACAATTGCAAAGTTCTCATTTCACAACAGTTTCCCCACAGTATCACTGCTTCATTTGACCTGGGTCAGCAATGTCGTCAGCAGTGGTCTCTCTCACCACCCTGTCTATGTGGCATTCTCCTCCCAGGAGCATTTGGGCCTCACATCGATGGCTGGAATGCGGTGTGTTGTTGATGGGACTGTCCCTCCCAGCTCTGGCCTGTCCAGTTCCAGTGCCCTGGTGTGCTGTGCCGGCCTGGTCACTCTGGAAGCCAACCAGCGGACACTGTCTAAGGTAACACCCGTTCATCGATGTGACCAAACCACGGCTGAGAGGGACTGTGAAGAGAGAGAACAGCCTCCCGAAAAAGCCTTCAGAAATATCAGGATCGATCAAATTACGCTCTGAGTCCCACTATGAACTACAGAAAAAACAAGCCTTTTAAATGCTTTCCCCAGGAAAAGGCTTTAAAAGAGCAGTCATCAAATGACCATTTCCTAATATTTCGGTTTCCTTCCTCTGTCTGCCATTCTTACTGGCTGTGCAGCTTCTGAATACACATCCATGGCATCGCTTTGAAGTGGGGGCGGCTTTGAATGGGGGCTCATAAAGCCCCCCCCAGCCCGGCCCCTCTCTTCACCGCTCACTTGACCACGCTGCGTATTAATACGTCCGGAATGTAAACAGGAGGGCCATATGCCATTTCATTGTTGGCTGCCAAAAACGGTTTTATGCAGAACCTAATGACCGCCTGCCTATCCGTCTAATCTCCTTTTTGACAGTTATTCAAACAGTACCAAAGCCTTTGTTTTTCCCTCGATTCCCCAGCGCCGAGCTTGGCAAAGGAGCTTGTTTACATTTTAGTGCACGTTACTGGACTTTATAATACGATAAATGTACTCCCACCGTTCTGAGAAGCGAGTCTGAATCGCGGTTTGACTTTAGCTGTCCCTGTGGTGGGCATGTGTATAAATGTTATTCTTTTCTTTGCGAGTTGTTCTGTTGTGAAAATGAGGTTTTTCCTCCGACTCGCTCACAGATTTGGTTACGCTCAGGATCCCCATAACGTGTGTGTGTTGCGTGCAGCAGAGACCGGGCCCGAGGCTTGGGCCCGAAAAAGCCCGTACTCGGTGACAGAGCGCTCATCTCACACTGACATTGCTATGGCTGTTTAGCCGTTTTGTTTTCATCTCCTCTCGTGTGTTCTTCTTGATGCTGGGTTCTCGATAAAGGAAGCAGATGTTCGCCGTGGTTCTCGGCCTCCTGGCCCGGTTCCACGACCCGCAGAGCCGCTGTTTAGACACGCATGTTCTGCAGCAGCACCCGCCCGTTTTCAGTAGACCTCAGACGAGCATGTGTGCATCATTGCCACCTTATACCTTATTAAATCTGCTGACACTCGTGCCCAGGCGTCTGTGACCCTCACAGTCATCAGAGCTGTGACAGGATCCCAGAGCAGATCCCAGGGACGTTAAAGGAACAGCACGCTTCAAACTGCCACTGCCTGAAGGTTCCTTAAACTTATTGGTATGTCAGGGGAGCAACGAAACAGATGCTGCAGTAAGCCACGTTCGAGGCTCCTCCTTCCACTTGTACCAAGTCTGGATTTCTGTGTTACGCACCTCCCCACCCAGCATTAGCTTTTATCCACAGTGAGGTACAGAAATGGGTCATTGTTAAGATTTGTCTGCACCGGAGGGTAACCGGTGTGCCAGTAAACAAACCAATACATGAAAGTAGAGGAAAACTTTTTTTTTTTTTTTGGGGGGGGCGGCATTTGTAGAGGGAGTCCACATGTTGTTTAGTAGACTTTGGGGTGAGTCATCGATAATAAGGGAATTGAGTAAAAGGGATGAAAGATAGGAGGGGGTCAGCGCTGATCAAAGGCTGGATTGGGCCCACGCTCCTCTGTCTCTGCTCTCTGGTGACCCCAAGAAGTACTCGCTGTGTTTATGCCGGGGGGTGGGGGGGCAAGTCCAGCCAGCAGGATGACCTAGTAGCCCTCCGTCGCTGAGGTCCACGTATCTCTGTGCCAAACAGCCGGTCACACGTTTCCCCCACTCCAGATGGATGACCCGTCAGACAGATAATGCTGACATCTCTCCATACATCTGATCCTGTTTCAAAGGCTGGGGCCTTTCAGCGCCGGGCTGGGCCCTGCACGTGTGACGCCACGAGGGGCCGATGACGCCTCTCCGCACACGCACATGCCCCCAGCGCATAGTGATTTAAAGCAGGTTTTTAAAACCACACACGTTCCTTACACCCAACACAAATGCACACAGTTATTGGATGATGAAAAAGCTAAATTTGGGGTTTTCATACAATGAGGTGGCTGGGAATCTATGTGAAATGGAGGAGCGACTTCAGGCATGATCAGGTTCAAAGCGACATGGGTAGACGACAGCGGTAACCAGCACTGAGAGCCAGCATGTCACCATATAGCATTAATGATGTATAGTCATCCCTGCGTGCAGCAAAAGTGATCTTTCTCTTCTTGGTCTAGTTTCACATTAACCACGAGCTACTGAAGGCTATATTTACAGCAATATGTGTTCTGTCATGCTTTTCTGTGTTGACTTCACCCCATTCGTTTTGTCCTGGTTATTTTGATCAGATGACGCATGGTAGCAGAGTTTCGGTTGTGCCGATGTTACTGGGCTGCCCGGTTCAACGTGGATACGAGCTGTGTGTAAAATTCATTAGGATGCCTCTGAATAGTCAACAGGATCCTTTTGTTTTCCTTTTCCCAGGTCTCTGACGATCCCCATGCTGTTTGTTAGTTGCCATGTCCGTAATGACCCCCCCCCCCCACCCATGTTTCCGAGGGGTAAATGTTACCTCTCGTCCTGCTGCGATGCCTTGGCAAGATAAGAGTGTGTTATCTTGCCCTGATTGATTGTTGAGGGGAGTCGGACAGGGAGTGCTAATTCCGCAGAAAATGGGGAGATGGGAAGCTGATTATGGACATGAGCGGGTGAGATATTTGCTGGGAGGACGTGAGCTGAGTTATGATTTTAGTAGAAGACAGAAGTGTCCTTTAATACATCATATTTATGATTCTGCAGTCAAGTACTCTGTAGACTTATGGGAATCATTTTGCGAATGTTTTTCTGCCGTTTTAAGAACGTTGCCTGATCTGACCTGCTGCTACATGTGTTTGTCTGCTGCCGGGAGGTGAGACCCACGCGGCCGGCCGTACGGCCAATCAGAGGTCTCCGTCTGTCGCTGGGTGGGTGAAGCACTCTTGGAGGGAGCCTGAATCAGACCCCGGTTACCATGGAGGCAGTGATGTCTAAATTTTGCTTGACGAAAATTTGCCCTGACAGCAAGTTCCATTCCATTATGAAACACATCAAGGGTCCCACAGATGGCGACCTGGCATGCAAAGCGGCATCGTCAGTTGGCTTTGTGTGGTATAGTGACAGCATCATGACCCCACGGATCCACCTCATGGACAACCTGTCCATCTCCAGGGCCTGACTCTGCATGCAGTGAAATCTCCTGCTTCTGCTGTGTTGGATCTGGGGCTTCTTCACCATTCTGCTTAATTTATAGTCCCAAAGCGCTGCAGCGTACTTGAGTCACTGCTAGAGTATTATTTGTTTTTTTGGATAATTTAAGTTTACAAGATTATGAACTGAAAAATGAAACAGACATTTTTGCTAATTTCAGTCTCATAATTCAGGAAAGATTCTAAGTAGGCATTTATGGGTTCATGTTAAATTCTTATTTCGTTATAACAACATCCTTTGCCAGACTGACTTGCATAGTTTGCATTTTTATAGATGAATCTTCTTCATCTGACTGAGGACCATGGCAGTATTTACAAAGCAGGGATTTTGAAAGTGCATAAGCAGGTTTCCATAACACTGCCCATACATTACGCACTGCTTAAGGTGAAGAGTTCATGCCTTTGTCATGACCTATGTAGAACATCTCTTTGTTGTCCACTAGGTGGAGCTGGCTGAGATCTGCACACGCTGCGAGCGCTACATTGGCACTGAGGGTGGGGGAATGGACCAGTCCATATCTTTCTTGGCAGAAGAGGGCAAGGTATGCCCACTGATGTCTTGGCCACACAGGGTCACGGTGCATCCGGATTCTGCCCAGTGATGCCCGTTGATGGTTCCTCCTTCCTAGGCGAAGCTCATAGAATTCAGCCCCCTCCGGGCCACCGACGTGAAGTTACCCGCTGGCGCCGTCTTCGTGGTCGCCAACTGCTGCGTGGAGATAAACAAGGCGGCCACCTCGCACTTCAACACCCGCGTGGCCGAATGCCGGCTGGCGGCCAAGGTGAGCACCCCGTCCTGCTGGGCCCCATCACCATGGCAGCCGAAGCGCGTCAGCGAAGCCACCTGAAATATTTACGGCGAAAGCTGGCGCTGGAAAGGTCTGTTACGACACGCGATACCCCCCCCCCCCCCCCGTGTCCTTAATCGTCGCTCCACGCCCAGATCCGCTTCCCTCACCTGGGATGCAGCTACCTGATACCCCCCCTCCCCCCCCCGTTCACCACACTTGTGAGCGTAAGGCCGCACGAACGCCTCTTCAGGTGGGGCAAGCCCTCGAGGCCGGCCCACTGGCGGGCCCAGGCAGGAGCCAGTGACGCAGCCTGTCTGTTTTATGTAACGTTTAGCTCATGAGGTAACCATTGATGTGAAGCGTCTGACATACCCAGATGCTGACGGGCGCCTAAAGCACTCAGCTGTAGGCAAGCCGGTGAATCATACAGAAGGCAGCCTGTCACCACCACTGGCCGCCCTGGTTATACGGGCTCTGACGCTTCCCAGACGCCCCGGGCCCCAGGAGCCGTCGCGGGCCATTTCCGCGGGCACTAACATCAGTGTACGAGGGCGGGGTCGCTCCAGTCCAGGTGGTGCCAGCAGTGAGGCAACTTCTTCCAGAAGAAGGCATTTTCCACACGGCTGCACGGTTGGTTTCAGGGATGTCATTTTGGTCGAGCTTAGCTCAGGTCTCGTCATTCTGATGACATTGTATTTGGGGAGCTCATCTCGCACGGAATTTCATTAATGACTGAAATGTTCTTCCAGAGCATGGAGTCATTGACCAGCTGGGTAACATGAAGAAGAGCAGCAGGCCAAGGATACTGTAGCATTTTAGAAACCAAATAAACCCAAAATCCTCAAGGGGGGGGGGATCTTAATTTATCCTGTGACCCTGCTATTGCTCTGAAGAGGACAGCAATTTAAACAAATAAAATGAGCGATGGCAGAGTGCAGGACACCTAAAGACGGATGCCTCTCCGTGTAGGTGCTGGCCAAGAACCGAGACCTGGACTGGGGCCGGATGCAGAGGCTGGGCGAGGTGCAGGCGGCGCTGGGCGCCTCCCTGGAGGACATGCTGGCCCTGGTGGAGGAGGTGCTGCGGCCAGAACCTTACAGCCGTGAGGAGGTCTGCCAAGTTCTGGGCATCAGCCAGGAGGAACTGGAGAGCGGCGTGCTGAGCACCAACACGCAGCACGGTGAGGAGCTTTGCCCTCCTTCCCCCCAGGACCATCCACAGCATCCAGCTTGAGATTCCAGGAGGGTCCCGGTTCTGGGAAACACCCTCCCCCCACAAATTTGAACATTTTTGGCCATTAACCACCTCACCAGCTGTGCCCCTCCCCCACCATCATTTGCTGTACTCAAATAGAGGCACTCGGAAGATAATAAATGTGCAGCAGTCAGCTTGCTGTGGCTCCGCCCCCTGTTGGAGTGACTGTGGCTCCGCCCCCTCTTGGCGTGATCGCGGCTGGATTATTAGTCTCTGGGGCTGGTGGGTGGAGTGAATGGTGCTTTTTCCAGCGCCAAGGAAACGGAGCCAAGTGGCCCGGTGATGTCACAGTGACACAAGGGTCAAACCGGTCAAAAACACTAGTCATTGACAAGTTAGAGATCCGTTTAGGGTTAACGCCGTCTAAGCAGACAGAGATTTAAGCGGTGGACCTGAGAAATCAAACGTGTCACTCCATGCAAGTACTGAAGCAGAAATGTACAAGTTCCCCGAACTGCAGGTGCTGTTTCGCTGATGGAGGTCTTCAGATGCCATCTCGGTTGGAAGATAATCAGTGAACGCATTAACAGCGAAATCTGATTCAGTGCTGCCACCTTAAGACATTGTATATGGGATGACATCATCCTGTTGTATGTACTTTACCGTTGGGGAGACATAGCTTAAGGAGAACGAATGGACGACACGTGTTGACTGTAACTGTGTGAAACCTGCTTGTCAGTGCCACTGTGGTACGTACACGTTCTCCACTGCCCTTTTATTTCATGTATGAAGGCAAGGCAAGCCATCTGACCTGGCGTTGCATGGTCACAGCGTGTGAGTAGCAAGTAACGGTGCTTTGCGATACGCGGCCGAGAACACATGTGAGCTGCTTTTCAACACGCACGACACGGACACCGAGGAGAGGTGTACGCGCCACGAGTGACCGTTTCAGAAGTGCTGCAACACACGATACTTTCCACTGAAAATCACCTTACAGGAGATGTCCCTCCCTCTGATTAGGGATGCTGTTCGTTAAGATCAATTTGTAGTACTGGCACCCCTTGCCATCTGCATCTGCCTGCACAGTGCGGCCTGCAAAAGGATACCAGCCCCTAGCACAGCTCTGTACTGCATTAGCAGAAGGAAGATGGCTAGTGAGATGGATGGAAGCAGTAGGAGCCTCCTCAATACTAACGGCTCTCAAGTTATGGACGGATCATTCGGTGACTGTGGTGCCAAGGCCTGTCTGAGGATATCTGGCCAGTAAATTGTGGTCCCAACATGGGGTGCCTTCTAAATGGTGTCCCAGGCTTGTAGTGTAATTGAAAACAGACCTACTCTCCGGTCTGTCCTGTGAGTTACTGCTGTTCAAGCATGATTTACAGGGACGTGTGAGATCTCTCACACCAGGCTAGATACGCCTTGAGTGAAAGCACATTGTGCCAGTAGCCTAGTTTTACTGCCCATGTGCAGTCTGTAAACACAGGCTCTTCCTCTGCGTCATCTCAGCCCCCGTCTTCCTCACTTACATCCATCAAAACCGTCCATCCATCCGGCAGCCTCTCCTCCAGGTCAGGGTCATGCACTGGGAACACGGCAGGAGTCCAGCCTGGATGGGTTGCCAGTTCATCGCAGGGCACACACACTACTTGTAGTTCACAGACACCATTTAGTGCCCAAACACATACTGTTACCCAAGGGGGAAACTGGAATCCATCCTACAAATACAGCATGACAAACACCCAGACTGTTTTAACATTTTTTTCAATATTTTCTATATTAGCAGCAATATCTTTGAAAATAATTTATTGGCATTTACTTCCCTTCTTTCCTTTCAAAGAAGCTAAATAACTTCCAAGTTACTGGTTTTTGCTTGTAGTCTCAGTATGTACATAAGCCAAAGCAGGCATGATCTTCCCTGAGGACTGACATCGCGCTACGCTACAGGAAATCTTTGGCCGCGACTGGGAGCCAAAGCTACTTACTCCTGCCTTTTCCTGACACACCCTGAACTGGTACCACCTGCACCAGCTTTAGCATCCCTGTCACCCTCTCCTCCCCACAATCCACCCCCACTAATCCCGGCTGTGCTTCTGCCAGGGAGATTTCAGTGGTAATACCTTATTTGAGACCATGTTTCAAGTCATTTATAAACACGTTCGTAACAAATAATAATGCATTCATAAAGCATTATAAAAATTTCTCAGAAAGCATAACACATTATAGCCATGTTTATTATGCATTATGACTGCTTTATGAAGCTTTCATCTGTAATGCACTATAGATACCTTAATAATGCATTATAATCGTCGGTGTAAGCATTAAGGATGCTTCGTACTACACTATAAAGGTATCTATAGTGCATTATAGATGAGAGCTTCATAAGGCAGTCATAATGCATAATAAACATGTCTATAATGTGTTATGCCTTTTCATAAATCTTCATAGCTGTGTTTATAAAGTTTTATAAATGCATTATAATGCATTAAGAATGTGTTTATAAACTGCTAAAAACATGGCCTTAAATAAATTGTCGCCATTTCGGTTAACTGAGGTCGTGAAGTCGTGAAGCATTTTAATAAAATGACCTCTAAGTGTTCAGGTCTTGGTCTTGGCAGAGCTAAGTGATCATCACATTACAATCAAGAGAGTGCTGCTTTAGTCCCTGCCCCTAAGCGATGATTCAAATCAGTGTCCGGTACGGAGGCACGGAAAATCTGCCTCACACTTGCTCTCATCCCCGATGTGTCCCGCTGATGTCATTTCAGTATTTAGTTCACAGCAGGTTCAGTTCCACCTGCCCGTTTCCACTTGGTGACCCAATTTAACCACGGTGCCAGCGGCCAGCTATGTATGTGTAAGTGACAGGTGTCCCTGCCTCTGCTGCAGTGACACACTTCAAGCTGCGGCAGCGGGCATGGCACGTGTATGGTGAAGCGGCGCGGGTGCTGCGGTTCCGGGATGTGTGCCAGTCGGCGCCGGATGGAACCATCGCACAGCTGGGTCTCCTGATGCAGCAGAGCCACGCCAGCTGCCAGAACCAGTATGAGTGCAGCTGCGAGGAGCTGGACCAGCTGGTGGACATATGCCTGTAAGTCAGTGCCGTCTGGCATCGCGACGACCAGCCTCCGGCAGGCCTGTCTGCAAAATGGCGAAAGGAGGAGATGACGGCTCTGACACGAAGCGGCGTTAGGTCATGATGAGCAATCTAATGACGCAATTTTTTCCCGCGTTGGCGAAATGAAAGAGCGCAGGACTTGCGACTCCGTGCAAACTAGTGCTGGGGCACATGTGCCTGCGTGGTGTTTTGTTGTCATGGTGTCAGTTTTTCAGGCCTCGAATGAAGGACGCCCGTCCCTTTAGAGTAGCGGAGTCATTTTTTCCGACCTAATGCCTTCTCACCTGGGGCGCTGGCCCATTTTTGGGGGGATTGTCTCCTGGATATGGTGTCGGTTGCGGTCTCCCTGAGACACCTCCCGACCTAGGAAGCCACCATATGGGGCACAGGTCGAGACTGAGCATGGGGCTCCCTTCATTTTAACAACAGATATCCCATCATACCTCTCTCTGTTTCCTGCTACACAGGAAGCCGTAAAGGGAGGCTGTCATCTTCTGACCCATCACCTCGGTCAAGCTCAGCTCCCTAAAGAATAGACAGCAGAAAATAATTATTACTGAGACAGAAACTGAGCAGCCGGTGTGCTGCAGAGCGGGTCACCCCCGTGCCCTGGTGTAGCCTGAGAGGAAGGGCATGTTCCTGAAGGTCACTCCTATCTCTCCCGCAGGCGGGCGGGAGCTGTGGGAGCACGGCTGACCGGTGCAGGCTGGGGGGGCTGCGTGGTCTCCATGGTCCCTGCTGAGAAGCTGGGGGCATTCCTGCAGGAAGTGCGCAAGTCCTTCTTCGAGCCGGACGCCCGCCGAGCGGCCCTGGAGAAGCAGAGCCTTTTCGTCACCAAGCCTGGGGGGGGTGCCGCGGTTCTCCTGGAAGCCTGAACGTGCCCTTTTCTTAAGTGAAGGTCGTGGGATCGGTGACACCGGTCTACAGGCTGGCGACGACGGATTCCTGCGGGGATCTCCAGTTTAGTAGGCATCCACCATCTGTTACTCATTCACAGCCCTGTCGCAGATCATTTGTGATTAATGATAATAAAGGAACATTTAACAAGATTGATTTTGATTGACATACAATCTTTAACTTGGTGATTTGTTAGGAATGAGCCAATCCAAGGTGCTGGGGGTAAAACTTTATACCTAAAGTGTCTTCATGCGTACCTGTTAAATCATGTTTCTTAGCGTGTTGTTTTGCTTAATTTTTTTTTTCTTAAATGTTATTTGTGTTTCTAATGTCCAACAATTCCTTCATATGCCAGGCTCATGATAGGAGCCTGTCCCAAGCAACAGAGGGCACAAGGCCAGGGTACACCCTGGTCTATCGCGGGGCACATACACAATCATATGTTATAGATACCAGTTAGCCAGACTGAATGTCTCTGGACTGTGGGAGCAAACCAGAATATCCAGAGGAAAGCCAAAAAAGAAATAATAAAGTATAATAATTGCAAACTGTATTACTAATATGTTATTTTTGTCTGATTTTGTCTTGAATCTATTTTTTGCATGAACTGTTTGACTAAAGTGACGCCTTCTTTTGACTGCTGATATGGTGATATAGCAGTTACAGTGATCTCACTCTTGAATAGCCTACCCATGCTACGGTATAGTGGCATGTACTGGTAAAACCAGCCAATCAGAGTGTGTGACATGGGGGTTGGGAACATCACAGGGTATTTTGGATTTTCTGTAGAACCCAATGAGACTGTGTTTTTTATTGGCCCGTCGGAGGCTTTTCCGGCCATTGGTGACATCGCTTTAGCATCGTGGAGGCAGTCTTAGTGAATTTTGGACAACTGGTTGAGGTGTCGAGGTATAGACTGTCATTAGTGATTTGATCATCATGCCGTTAAGGTATAGAGAGGTTGGAGAATGAAACTGAAACATTGGCCAAACTGGTGTTTTCACACCTATATATGTGTCGCCTGGTGGCCAATCTTAATTGATTGCACATTCTGTCAGTAAGAGCAGAGTGTGAAGGTTGAATTAGCAGAGCAATAGTACAGCTGTACATAAAATACTGCAATACGCACAACATAATGGGAGACATACTGTATCAGAGCTCAAAAGAGGTAAAATTGTTGGTGCATCTGTGACCAGGACAGCAAATCGTTGTGGTGTATCGGGAATAATACTGACATCCTGGGTAATGTCAGTATACCACCATGAAGTACTAACTATGAACCCAAGAGGAAGCTGTCTGAAAGGGATGTCCAGGTACCAACCCGGATTGTATCCGGAAAACATAAAACCATGGCTGCCCAACTCACTGCAGAATTAAATGCGCATATCAACTCCACACGGTCAACAGCTAGAGGGCTGCTATAGCCAAACCTTTGGTCACTCATGCCAGTAGCAAACGTTAGTTTCAATGGTGCCAGCAGTGCAAATCTTGGACAATATGAAACGTTCTTTGTTGAGTCCACCTTCACTGTCTTTCCCAGATCTACGAGTTACAATGTGGAAAAGCCCCAAAAAAGTTTACCACCCGGACTGCAGCAGGGGGGTGGGTCAATGATGGTTTGGGCTGCAATATCATGGCATCTCCTAGGCCTACTTGTTCCAGATGGGCATGTCACTGCCAAGGACTAAAGAACCATTCTGGAGGACCATATGCACCCAGTGGTTCAAACATTGCACCCTGAAGGTGGTGTTGTGTGTCAGGATGATAATGCACCAGTACCCAGCAAGACTGGTGACTGAGTGGTTTGAAGAACATGAAAGTGAAGCTGAACATCTCCCATGGCTTGCACAGTCACCAGATCTGAATATTATTGAGCCATCTTGGTGTGTTTTGAAGGAGCGAATCAGGAAACGTTTTCCTCCACCAGCATCATGTCGTGACCTGGCCAATGTTCTGCAAGAAGAACAGCTCAGAATCCCTCTGGCCACCATGCAGGACCTGTATCTGTCATTCCCAAGATGAACTGATACTCTTTTGGCCACAATAGGTGGCCTTACAACATAATAATAAAATGATTCCAGTTTCAGTTTCATTGTCCAAACCCTGTATATATATTTTTTGGGGTGGAATTGAAGGACCATTATGACAGGGCATGGTTCAGTGCTGATATAGCATGATAAAAAATTCAGCTTGTCATTAAGATGGAGCAGTGGAGGAAGCGGTTAACTAGTATTTGGGTTAGTTAGATTATCACACAGCTCTTGATATGGGGTCATTCCCTGAAGGAACAGAGTGCAGACACACAAAATGCTTTCTGGACACAGTTGAGTATCTGTGGGTAAAATGTGCCATCAGTCTGTATGGAAAGGTCTCACATCCACATGGTAAGAACCTGCACAGCAGTATTCACAGCAGGCCACCCTCCGTGCCATCATCTGGAAACATTTTGGCCGGCAAAGGAACATGACGGTCACAGCAAAGACCGAAACAGCACCTCCACTGGGAGGAAGGCTCTCACAAGAGACGACGTGCTTATCCTACTTTGGTTATCAGGTTATCTCTCTAACAGCGGCCGCCTGGAAGCAATTGCGCTTTAAGAGAAGACCTAAATATCCAGAGTCATTAGGCTGTCGTGTAAATGATCATTTACAGGCCAATATAATCCTGATGGAATCAGACGACGAGCTTCCTCTTCGTTACAGCGGTCATGCTGGTTAAGAGTGAGGAATCCCTGCTCCATTTCTTCACGCGAGAAACACATCTTGCGATCTCCACGTATTCCCACAGAGTTCATACATGCAGGAGCTGAGCCAAGGGGTCGGAAGCTGTGTCTCAAAACATCTACGGACAAGTTCTGGGTTGCAGGCTCCTAGATCCGCTTGGTCTAATTTGTGAAAGAGCCCGTACACCCAGTGAACCAAGAGGATTTCTGGATCGTGAACACTGGGAACGCTCCCGGCAACCTCCGATTCCGGGCATCACCAAACGCCACGAGTCGATTTACGGCCACCTCGCAGCAGTACAGACCATTGTCATTTGGTCATTCAGAAATCCCATGGCATTGTAAGGTTAAGTTGCTCACCAGGAGTGAACTGAAATCTTGGGAGGGGGAAAACCCTACGTGAAATAAAGCAATCACAACCAAAGATGCTCACTCAGATAAAGCCCCCAACCCTGCAGCAAGCCAGACAAGCTTCCATTACCAGTAGTCGCAGGCTCTACAAAGCAGTGTATGTGGACAGTGACCTTGCCTTCACAAACGATACCCAAGGTGTCTATGAAATACTCAACCATGGAGGAGCTGAAACATATGCTTTCCATGAGGAGCTATCTTCATGTCCGCCCTCCCTGCAGACAGCTGATCCTGCCTGTCCCGTTTTTTTCCCTGTTGCTTTGCGCTTTTCTACATTGATATCCATCAGTTAATCATTATACCGACCCTGGGTAATAGGAAGAACTGTGACTCATTGAGCAATAAAATATGAAATTCAATGATCCCTGTAAAAAAACATCTAGATTATTTAATTATCAGATGTTATTTGTTAGCTGATTTGCCAAGTATTCTAATACAATAGAATACCCAGATGAATATAGTTCAAAGTTTTATTTGTCACATGCAGTCGTACTCGTAGAAAAATAGCACAGCAGTACAAAGGGAGGGAGAAGCCCATCCAGATGACAACATTATTGGTTATTTTTAAAGGACTTGCTTTCTAATGCCCCTTAAGATCCTGCACAAGAGTGGAGAGCTGGTTTTAGTAACAGCAGCTGAGGCCTCAATCCCCCACAGCTGTCTGCATATCGTCTTGGCTATGGTGACGCGGAGCCCACATACAGCACCGTGCAGAAGTCTGAGGCCGTCAAGGAATATGTTTAATGCAATTTATCTGGGTAGCAGGTGTATTTGCAAAACATACAATTTAACATCACAACACACACAAAAGAGCACTAGCACAAGAAAAGAGTAAGAAGAATTCCTTATGTTCTCCAAAAATTTACCATTGTCATCCGCAAGCACTGCACTAGGGTTCCCTACCCCTCTCCTCAGGGGCATGCCAGTCATTCCATGTGTTTGTATTTCACCTCCATTTGACATTATTAATTGGCTTAATTAGTGACATAATTTGATGAGGTATTAATTAGCCAAACATGGCGAGCTAGTGGTCAAGTCAAAAACATGAGTGTATGGATGTTACCGCAAATACCGGTGGGATCTTAGGGGAGGTTTTCAAATGGCTGAGCTGAGACATTTTGACAGACATGCAAGCGGGCCTCTGTTCCATCCTCCTCAGTTTAAATACGGTTTGCCTCGGAAGGCTTCCTGTTTCTCAATTCTGATTACCGTAGGAAGAGACAGGAATCCTACACCAACAATGCCAGTGATAGCAAAACAGCTACTCCAATTTCCTTTTCAGGTGATTCAGGGACATGGATAATCTTGCCACATTTAACAGCTGTATAAGCATGTCCCGTTAAGTGCTTTGAGGAACATGCCAACAGTTCCTCTCCCAAGACTCAAATGTGATTGAAGATTCCCCAGGATTCCCTATCAGGATATTCTAGACAGCGGGCTTGGTGGAAGCGAGGGAGGGGAACGTGCTCTGAAGTCTTGGGATTAGGCTCTGGTGAGAGTTATGCATCCCTGAGGGTCCGACCGTCTCCTTTCAACACACATGCTGAAGTTTTCTTTTTCATGATTTACACTGTTTTTTCATTACCAGGTCAAGGATCATTCATGTGAAAATGAGAGTTGACGAGTCTGAGCCAAATCCTTATTCATCTTCATTATAAGGAAAACCCAACCTTTCTGAAGAAATACGTCAACAAATTACAAGGTTACCGATGCAATTTGTTCCTTGTTTCCCAATGTTGTGTCAGTCTTCTCATTACGTTACAGTCCCCCGCGCAACACAATTTTTTTGGGACAAAACCAAAATCAAACAGGCAGAATACATGTACCACAGCATCTAGGATGCCTACGAATCGCTAGGGTCCATACAAAAGGCAGACAGCACGTGTCCCCAGTCACGGGCCAGGAAAGGGGAGAGGCACGCAATATATGGCTTTCCTTGCATGCAACCTGCTAGTGTGACAGCTTAGAAAAACATATCTTGTATTCTTTTAATTTTAAGCAGCATATGAACTTGTAAAAATCAGGATGGTTCAGGAAATCAAATAATGTTTGGGCTCTGGTCAATCTGGTAAGTCTAGCAGGTCACGGCAGGGACTGCAGCGGCGCAAACGCGAAGGTCCCCGAAAGCCGTCCCTGGCTGTCACTCGACACCCCTTTCCTACTGGTAAGCTGACACTGCGGCCATCTTCTGTTACTCTAACAGTGCCTTTTTTAATGACCCAGTAAGAGCAGCTTCAAAGGCCTTTACCGCTCTGAGGCGAGGAGTCGGCAGCCCCACACGACAGAGTCAGGACCGTTTGAAGTGCGCCTCTCGCCCGGATCTCCCGGCTAGGAAGGAAGTGGCCTATCAGTTCCCACTAATACATGTGGCTGTGCCGCCCATTACTGACAGTGAATGAGGGGGGGGGGGGGGGGGCGGGGGGTGTCAAATATTCTCAGCTTTGATTCAGCTTTTCACAATCTGGATCCATTATTAGCTGTTATTGCTTCCATTCTGTGTGGACGTCTCCTTGTTTCCTCTAGGTACTCCAGTTTCCTCCCACAGTCAGGATAATTGCCATCTCTAAATTACCCGTAATGTGTGTGTGTCTGTGTGTGTGTGTGCCCTGTGATGGACGGGCATCCCATCCAGGGTATAGCCCAGCCTTGAGCCTGCACTGTGGAGGATGGGCTCCAGGCTTCAGGTCCCCCCCACATCCCTGTACCGTACAGGAAGTTAGAAGACAGATGGGTCAACTGTGGCTGTTATTCAGAGACAGTTCTGGGCTTTTCTCCTGGATTTTCTGGGTTTGAACCCATGCGCCCACAAATACAGGTATTTAACCACTCTGCCACCTGCTGGCAGAGGCAGGACACGACTCTGTGCCCTTTGGATTTAGAGCATTGCCATTCTGCTTGATACTTTGATCTTCGCTACTTGATATGTTGTTTTAGGAAAGAGGGGTCAGCACACGTCTCACCTCCCGTGAAAACACACTGACCCCTCCTGTCTCACCAGGGGCATGAATCGGGTTCCTGAAATGAGCAGCCAGATCATGTTATTGTAAATACATTTGGACAGGTCTGTCCCAGCAAAATAGGCATTAGGGAGACCCCAAGCAAATGTAAGACAGACATGCCTGGCCGGCAATAGATGTATTTTTTTTTTTTACTGAAATAATTTGTCAGTTCAGGGTATGCAGGTACTAAATGTAATTCTGCTAACAAGTTCGCTAAAAACGCACACAGTCTTGAGCATAACCCTTTTCAAAATAACACTAATGCCAGTAGCTGTCAGTGTGGGAAGAGACAAATTACCCTAAACTGTTTGCTGCTAAGATCCATGTCAAATGTTACTGAATTGCACTGCAAATGAATTTCTTTGTCACCGTAAGTACTGGTCTAAATCACAATGTGAAAAGAACCACAGATACACAAGGCAGCACATAATTCTAAAGATTCCGATCATTCATTATAAAGCTACCCAAATATGATTTTTGAATAGGAGCTTTTGATCTTTTGAATAGCTCTTACTCATGCATATGTATGACCATTCATTACAACTGCAACTGGTTTCAGGTAACTAAACGCTAGTTAAGTCCAAAATTTCTCTGCATTGAGAAAATGTAGTTTCCTGGAAAGTCAACTCAAGGAAACTCTTAATTCAACATATTTGTTACTTTCTCTTTGAGTGAAAATCTGATTGAAAATCTTTTGCAGAAATTAAAGCCACTTAGTAGAGAGGATCTCAGATTCCAGACAGTGACTTTCGACACTGTTGACAATATGATACATTTCGAAATGGCTCTGGATTCTAGATCACATCCCATAAACGTCATATTCTTGCATATCTGAGCTAACATATTGTATTACCTGGACCATTCCCAGAGATGCCATAATTCGTAATCTTAGAAAAAGAATCTGCTGTAGTAAAGTCACTGGTTTCAGCCTCCAGACCTTTCAAGGGTCTGTAAATCCAAGCATTGTGGTCTGTACCTTTGCTGTCTGTCTCAGCCCCGTAAATAAGCCGGCCACCAGCATATAAAATAATGAAATAACCCAACCGTTTCCTTACGTTGGCCAACAGAGCAACCTCCCAAGTAGAGCAGACAGACCACAAGAAAACACGGAACGGGCAAGTCAGAAAGGTGGAATATATCGCCAGACTGCAGTAGGCAAACGACAGAATAAAAATACCCAAGACACAAATAACTGTCATAGATGTCCCAAGTTCTAATTCCTCATACAACAAGCCACTACACAGACATCTCAGACCTGTGCAGGATATAACAGATCTTAAATAAATGACACCTCTGTCTAAATATTTACTGTATTGGCAATAACTGTATAAGTTGAAATAGCACGTGCACATTCTCAGGTGAGTTCATGGTCTGCCCCCCCCTGCAGATTCAGCAGGGGAACAGGATTCAGACCAAGGCTCTGGTCTGTCAGGAACCTGCAACTTCATGTCAATTTTCCTCACAACATTGTGTGTGAGTGAGGCAGCGAGGGCATTCTCTCCATAGCGGAAGGAGGCCCCCTTGGAACACGTGCTGCTGAAAACGACCGGCATCACTCCAGTCAACTTTTTCAGTCTCAGAAAAACTCTTTTTATAGCTAAACTGTAAAGAGGGGCCACTGAGTAAATACCTCAAACACGGCAGTAAATTGTCAGCCGTTTCGATCTCTGTGATCTGCTTGTAAAATATCATTTGTTGTTCATTTTTCAATGAGCAACACACAGGTAAGCTCATACAACCCACCCCCCCCTCCCCCCGGGCTGCCAATAACTTCAGGCTTCTTTGCAGGAGCCCGTCTGTGGAGCTGGCAGATGTGCCGAAGTGTCGGAGGATCCTCTCCTGTCCCTTTGTACTCACTGACAATGCGGAGGCAGCCAGCAGAGCCTTCCCGGGCAGCACCGAGGACAGACGCGACCGCTCCTCCTCCCAGCAGCTCTGGACAGCCCCGGGGGGAGGGGGGGGGGGTCCAGCAGAGGAGGGTTTCTCCCTGACTGGCTGAGACATAATTGCTTGGTAGTGAGGTCAGAGGGGAAGCTCCCCCATCTGGACACACCCAGCATCGCCGAGGCCAAGAGAGCCTCTCCACGCTGACGCAGACAAGCCTTCACACTCAGCCTGCCCTGCCTCGCTCCACACTCCCTCCACGGGGCTGTCCTGCACGGGAGGAGGGAGGCGCACATCACCCAGGCGTGCTCACCGGCACACTCGCGGGGAGCTTGCTGTCACTCTGCCACATGGGGTCGCCCTACCCAACATGTGGCTCTCATCTGAAAAGTAGACGCAGCCAGCTGCGATGAGAGTGTAGCGTCTGACAGGGAGGGAGGTCAGTGCCGGACTTCTGTGGGCTGGGAGCGGAGTAACATTGGAGTCGTCGCCAAATTAGCTGTCCTTACGAAACGCAAGTGTAAGGTGAGTGGATCTGAATTTAATTCAAACACGGATATTTCATTCTACATCCAGAAATTTGTGGCTCATATCTGTCCGGGAAATTTATGAGCATGGGAGGCTTGTTTATGGGGTACTGAGCAGCAGAGGGCGGTTAAGAACTCGATCCAGTGAAGGTTAGGGTTAGGGTTACTAGTTAGAGGGGTTAAGAGCTCAGCAAAGGTTACACTCTGAGGTACCAGTTAGTTCACTTACTGTGCTCTCGTCCGGAAGCTGTGGGCGGGGGTGTCATTAAAAAATTTAAAAATGGCATGACGTCCTCTGATGGTCCAAGGTCTTGATAAAGCCCCACAGTGACTGGTTTCTTCTTCACTCGCCTCCTGCTGCCTGGAAGTTAGGAATCCCTGAGGAGCACCTCGCTAGCAGGAGGAGCAGAGCAGGACTGGACACCGTGGCACGCCGGCTCTCCTGGGAACGCCTCCGCTGCTGCCGCTTTGCACCGGGAGGGCACTGTGGCCGCTCGGTTCCCGAGGAGCCTCGGTGATCACGAGCAGGAGGCCTGGGGCTCCGTGCCGGCTTCCAGCATGCGGCCCGGCCGCCCGCGTGCAGGATAATGCGCGGATGGCTTAGCGCATGGAAAGGGAACTTGCCCAGCGTTCTGTCTGGCCTGTACGTGCAGTTCGTCCTGCTGCTGGGCGGCGTGGGGCTGGCCAGCACAGAGAGGACCTCCGTGGAGTTGGCCACCATCATGAACTGCTCACAACACGAGCGTCACACCGGGAACTACGATTACATGGAGGGGGGCGATGTACGGGTCAGACAGCTCTTCAGCCGGACACAGTGGTTCCTCACGGTGGACGACACTGGCAGAATTGGCGGTACACAGGACCCCACCAACTGCTACAGTGAGTACTCCCTTTGGAGGCCGGACTCGTTCACAACTCGCTTGCTTAGCTCTGTGGTTAAGGCTTTGCGTGCATGCTCCCGTAGCAACTTCAGGCTGCTTATATGAGCAAATCTCAGCCATGTGTAGAGCTTTGGCTGACATAATTGGCTCATTTTCCCTCTATAATGCATTCTAGGAAATTGATAATGTTTGTGAAATCAGACCGAATTAAGCACTACTTTGGTTTAATTCACTCTCACTGTACTTGCTGAGTACTCTCGGTCTCCCTCACTCAATCGTTCCACGTGCTCTGACGCTGTCAGTCAAGAGGATAATTAAAAAACAAAAAAACTCTGGAACTCTGGGAAAAACAATGCATGGAGCAAGTCTCTGCTACGGTGTCTCTCAGCTTTGTTGTTGTTGTGCAACACGTAGTGAATGGGGCTCCCATCAGCTTTAAGAAAAAGCGTGTGTGCATCATGACAACAGTAAGGAGAAACAGGTGTCCTGCTGGCTGCAGATAATTCATCTGCAACATAAACAAAGGCCCAAAATAAACAGAGCGGCAGTCCGCGTTAAGATATGACTTCACGTCTATTTTTGTTTGCATCTGAAACAAAAAACGGAAAAAGAATAATTTATAAATGCGTGGTTTCAGGGAAAATCATAGTCACCGTGAGGGCACACCTCTGGAAGGTCATCCGTTTCCATGGAAACAGTGTTTTACACTCCCAGCCGTCGACCTAATTATTTACGCTGACGTGCTATCTGGACGCTGTCTTAAACACCTTGAACACCGGGCACCTGCTATTTCTGAAAAGTTACAGCAACAGTGGTGGGGGGAAGTTCGGCATTAGGTCCTGAAACCACATCAAGATGTTAAACACCGGCACGGTGTTTATCTCCCCGCCTGGGGAGGAGGACCTCCCTGAAATATCATGTGGTCACTGTGAAATATAAGCACGCAGGAGATAAATGGTGATCAAAAATGGAGGGGGGGGGGAGCAGCACTCTCCCAGTAGATTACCTTCATAATACTAACAGCTCCAGATTACTGCAGTTCGATTTAGTAAAGATCTAAGCGACCTGGTGTTGAACCCTTAGGAACAGCACTCTGTTGAAGCCACGCGCACGCGTTAACCTGGTCAGTGGAAAAGGCTGAACGCCGCGCAAATGACCTTTGAACATAGCATCCGGTCAGCAGAGATAATGAGAGTGACGCCGCTAAAAGCGAGCTGTCAGGAACGCTGGCGTGAGAGCCAGGTGTCTGCTCGGCAAAATTAAAAAAAAAAAGAGGCTTGCGTAAGACCTGGCAAAGAGAGGAGAGATCCGATATGGCCAGATGTGAGCGGCCAGGCACGGACACACGTGACTAAGACGACGAGCCCTTCGGAAATCTCGTGGAAAATCTGCTCAGTAAATCTTTTCTTTCATCCCATTATCAGTAAGTTTAGATCTCGCGAGTGTTCTAATCTAGAGCCTATTGTAAGAAGCTCAGGGCATTCGACAGGTTACGCCCCATCAGGACACCCCCGCAGACAGTGCGAGGCTGCCGCCCACCTGAATGCCGGGTCTTTGAGGCAGCCAGGGGAGAGCTCGTGCAAAGGCCCAGAGACGCACAGAGCTGCGGGCTGGTGAAGCGGTCTGCCTGGTGAGAGAGCCCCCGCATCTGTGCCCATTAGTGGGCTCTTCTCCCCAAAGCTTAACGATTAAAGAAGAAATCTGCCCAGTCGTACAGCTGCTTTGTATTTTACTGCAGCTGTAAGAGGTTCAGCTCCCTCCCCACGCGGCACGTTCAGCCACCACCCCCCCTCCCCAAGGGACCCCCTCGTAGTGTGACAGGGTAAAACCCGTAGCATAGAACCAGACAATGCAGAAGGATGACAAAAGGAACTGGGGTTGTCCCCCCCCAAGCACCCCTCAGACTTGAACCCATTCCCTCCCCCACATCATTACCAGGGCCAGTGTACCTACTGGAAACCTTTCACTTCGTGTGTGTGACACGCTGGCCTGGGGCCAGGCCTCTCCCATGTCCCCCCCCCCCCTCCAAGGGTCTATAAAACAGTATGAGGCTTAATGACTAACGTCCCACGTCTATGGTATTGCAAGACTTGGGCCGGAGGAGATGTTCAGAGCAGATCAAAAAACTATTTTGGCATTAAAATAAAGACTAACTTTCCAGGGAGACAAGGCTCACAGACCCATCTTAAACACAGACCCAGTCACACAAGGGCAGACGTTCCTGTGGCTCTTTGGCTGACAGGCAACTCTAGGATTTTCTCTGGGGGGGGCAGTGAGACAGCAAAACGAGTCATTCATCCACATAACACACTGACAATAAATTGTCATTACACTAACACAAGCCAAATTTTCAAATATAGCTTTATTTAATTTCATTAAACTTGAATATGTTCAAATAGCATTTTCATCTGACCAGTAGGCGGCCTTTGCACCTCTGCACCTCCTGTAAATTTTCCTATGCCTTGGCTGCTAAAATCATCAGCTGCCCCTGGCACCAATTGGGAATAAGACATGCTGTTCTGTGGGGGAGGGGGAGTCTGCGGCCCACATCAGCTTGGCCAGCATGGGCAGGGGCTCTGCGCACGGGCCGACGTAATGCTGGGAGAACAGACCGTCACTGAGTGGCGTCACTGACCAGCTGGGTATCGCGTTTCCCGTCCCATAACCCCCAAGATGACAGCATAAGCTTGCTGCATGCTGCGTCTTCAATTACAAATGATTCACATGTTTTAATACCCGCAGTTGAAAAATAAATTGATAGCAGCTGCAGGAACAAATCAGGTGCCACTGTGTAATCTTAAAACTTTCCATTACTGATATCACTGCAAATAACACCATCAAACAAAGCACTGACCTGCTGTGGGATCTGAAGGCACCGTCTGAACATCTCTAAGGAGCCTTTCTGAGAGACCAAAAGGAAAACAGACAACGGCTTTCATTTTGTGAGAAAAATAAAATAATTAAGAATAACAAAGGGGGTCTGATATCAGTTGTCGCTAGGCCTCTCTGGCTGCCTGTCTGGAGACATCGGTCAGCACGGCCCGTGAAGACAGAACTATTTCCAAGATAACAAATAGCCAGGCTGCATCGTGGCTGCAACAGACACAAGGTTACTCAGGAAGGACGCCCCCTAGAGGGGATCGGCTGCCACTGCTACATGTTAAGGCATTTTAACACCGGCATGATAATCATCTTCTTCCAAGACAGAGGGATAAAGTATGTGGCATAACAACCACTCATTAAGAGGCTTTTTGATAAAAAGGACCATGTTTACAGGGATTTATGCAGAGGTAAACGTTAAGGCCCCTTTTACTATGCACAAATCCCTTTCCTTTACAAAGCTGTCACAAGAAATGTGTACAAACGTGGCCTAATTGAGAGCACCGTAATCATATAGGTCTGCACTACTAATGTATGCGCTGTACTGTATAAAGCAGAAACCTTCCCTCTAACTCTCCTTCAGTCCTGCAAACCATTTTAGTCTGGGCTTAATGGAGTGTCTGACCATTGTTTGGGACATTTACTACCTGTTTTTTCTTCTATTTACAAATCTCACGCAATCTGATATTTCTCATGTATAAATAGGCAGTAAAGCTGGTCTTTTTCACGTTCAAAGAAAACCCCTTTACCACCAGCAGTAAAACCGCCCTCGATGTTTGCTTTGAATGTTTTCCTGTGTTAACTGTATGGGCAGAAAGCTCTACACTTGTTTATTTTTTATGGGAAGAATCTTCTACAATGTGCAAGCAGGGAGATCTGTAGACCAGAGCATTCTGCCCAAGGCTTCAGAATTAATGGGCTTTTCCCATCGTGCTTCCTTCTGCCAGATCTCGACACACTCCTACACTCGCCGCCAAATTAAACATACACCTCCTTGTCCGAGCAGGAACGTGGGCAGAAGGGAAACTATCTGTAGATACGCGAGAATAATTGCCCTTAGAAACGAAAGGTTACCAGACGCCTGCGTTGGGCAAACGGAATATGAACTTCATTTGATATTTGAATAGTAGCCAAACAGCTTAGAAATTAAAACCATACATAAGTGTTCAAAACACTGTACGTTTAACTTCAAAAGATTCAAAGGACTTGGGGAACACAAATCCTGTAAACACAGTGTGTAGACCAAAAACCGGGGGGGTGATGTCATGCTAATTTTTCTACGATAGTAAATAGTCAAATTAAAATGAGGGGTTCTTTCCTGATTATTTTATATATTTATATATATAAAATTCATGGAAACTTCTTCGTCCACTAGGTAGCAATCAAAAGCATGCACCTAAGTGGCATGTTATTCCAAGACAGGACTGTGCTGTTGTACCCTTGAGTCAGGGAACTGGAACAGATTCTGCATGATATCCAGCTGTGTAAACACTGCAAACTCTGTAAACAAAAATTCCCGTATTTGTGCGGCCAGCATATGACAACACATTTAATCATGGCCATTTAGGTATTTGAACTGCTTTATGAGAGAATTACTGATTTACACTTAAAAGCAAGATTGTCAGTAAAAAAGCACATCATTATGATTACTGACTACTTAACCTTGCTTATTCCAAGTTCAGTATTTTTTTAGTCGAGATAAAGACGGAGATGGACCGTAATGAAGAGTTACATTCGGGTGGGCAGTTGTCTCACAGATCTCCATAAAACCACATGAAAATGGAGGCGCTCGGCAGAAAGAGAATACTGGCTTTTAAGAAAATGTTTTTAATCCCATACGATAACAGCAGGGTTGGGGTTTGAGATGACCATGAGAACAAGCACACTGGCAAAAGGGGTCCACTTCAGAGACATTGAGGAGAGAGATGAGCAATGTTTGCTCTCCAGATGAGCATGATAAGAGGGGAGCTGAGGGAGGGGGGGCAATTTATGACCAGCATGATTTAGGATGGGGTTGTTAAGGTGGAATGTTGCACGAGTGATTATTTCACCCCACAACTCTCCCAAAGACGCAGTGTGCAGTAAAGACACAGCACGCACCGCGGTCTTCAACGCCTTTCTAAGGAAGTTATTTTCGCTGTTTTATTGCTTTGTTTTCCAGTATTGCTCTGAGTTAATGAAGCTGAGTTCTCGAAGCTGGTTAGTGACTCTACCCATGATTGCAGCTGTCATTTCTAACAAGCACGGTGTCACTTCACACCTCATATGTAATCCCCAACACTTCCCGGAATCCCGTCTGTTTGAACACCTGTTCGTCCGAAGCACAACAAGCCCTGGGTCTTAAGAGAAACTACTGATGACCTGCGACACCACGCTTAGCGTCGTTCTCGGGGTGTCGGAGGGGGAACGGGCCCCTCCAAGCCTTTGATTGGCCCACCTCACACGTGTTTTCCCGAGAGTCCGACAACTGACCAAAGTCAGGCCTTTGGGTTTTGGAGCCTCATCTCTCACTACATTCTAAGGGCTGGCTCATGTGCTTGCAGGTATTCTCGAAATTCGGACCGTCTCGGAGGGCGGGGTGCTGGCCATCAAGGGGGTGAAGAGCCAGTACTACATATCCATGAGCCGCTCCGGAGTGCTGCAGGGCAAGGTAAGCCAGGTTGTCTAACACAAAGCCCTGTGTATGCATCATCAAAGTGCATCAGTGAATGCTAAGTTCGCACTATGTGGCTTTCAAAGCCCTCAGATCACTGTACTGTTTGCTAGTTGTTATCTTGTAATCGGGAGTCTTGTAGTCATCATAGTTACATATGCTACGACTGGTCAACGACAGGAGGTCACACACTACAAGATCTTTCACCAGGAGGAGTCTCAATTAGTCTGTCTGGTCTCCAAACTGCGTTTTGTCATGAAAACACACGCAAGAAGTGACACGGCAAAATGAAAATATGTAGCACCGTGTCAACACACTACAAATTGTTAAAACACTTTAATTAAATGGTAACATATGATCTACATTTGCAAATGTGCGACATATCAACCCATGTACACGCTTCAGGAAACGCTATTATATATCTTGGGTCTTTAGTGACCTGGCATGTATATGTAATCTATTATATATCAAGCCACAAATAACCATTACCGTAACCGTAATCTTTTATTGAATACCTCTTCCCTGAACACCTTTTTACACCTTTTTAAACACCTTTCCTGTGTTTCCCTTCATCCTGGGTCACAACACCTTTCACACTACAGGATTTGGAGTTGCCGACAGGTCCAGCAGATATTTAGCCTGCTAGATGTCTGACGGGCATCTGCAACTCTGTCCAGTCGCGTCTTTGAACAGTTCACATATAGCGATCCAGTGCTGATTTGCTAGTGGGGATCAAACACTGATTTGTCTCCGATCTGGGGACAGAATCGTATGGTGTGAACTTGCCATTAGTGAGACACTGTCCTAAAACCGTCTAATTTCACCCTGCAGAAGATCTACAGCGAAAGCTGCAACTTCAAAGAGATTTTCCTAGAAAACTACTTCAATGCGTACTCTTCAATGAAGTGGACGAGACAGAACGGTAAACAGATGTTCCTGGCACTGTCGCAAAAGGGAAGGCCACTGAAGGGCCGGAAGACACGCAAGGAGAACATCTCGTCTCATTTCATACCTTTGAAGTGCAAAGGGGAACCAATTGTGGAGTGAAGGTGTCATTCAGTCTCACTGCTGCCCCCAGAGGTAAAGAGGGGTACAGTTGTAATGGGTCCATGTTGAATGTCTTCTAAATGTCCAATGTAGTCATGGGACAGCACACAACCACTGTCAAACAGATAATAATGTGTCCATTAATTATTATTGATACAGTAATTAACCCAGTCAAATGACTTTAAATTATTTTGTTTTTACATCGTCAGTGTGTTATTTGCATTTTTCTAATAGCTGTTTAATTTTAATGTTAAAGTGTTTGCTGCTAACCCAAGTTAAGTTCATATCCAAAACGTGCTATTCATTCACTACTGTGTTACAAGGTTTTTAGTGATTAATTTAAAATAATTTACTAGCTAAAAGAGTGATCTGTAATTCTCTGGGCATTTTGCAACTACATTTGAGGGAGTCCTGACTTCCCCAGATCCTGTTACATTAGGAAACCGTCAGGTTGTAAATAAAAGAAACAAACTGTATGACCTGGCACAGTCACACTATGCTGGAGGTCAGATTGGGCTTTCTGCACATTTACACATGTTAGAACCATGTTTTCTCTGAATCTCTGAAATTGTTTTCCAGAATATATGTAATTGTATATATTAATGAACAACCATCGTCAATATTGTATTAATATATGTATGAAAGTGAACCTGAAGATGTTTTCTTCCCTGTACCGTTAAGTTGTGAAGCCTGGACAAACTGTTGTGAGTTTGAGAAGAGACAAGACACTGACCGCTGCTCGTTAATCAGTAAACTTACTGATTAATTATCCAGTAATTATACTCGTACTTATTTTTCGGTATCAAGTCAAAGGAAAAATATTCAACAGCTTGCTGGATCCAATTATGATGGACCCATCACAAAAAAGGCCTGAAACTGAGAGGAAAGACATTGCTAAAACACCCCGGTGTTTCAATAGTAACAGGGATTTAATCTGATGTGACAGAGCAGTTAGAACAGGCATTAAAATGCACACAATCCTGACTCAAAAAGTACTGAGTATCCTCATGTGTCAAAACTACACCGGAGGGAAAAAAAAAACAGTAAACCAGAAATCCAGGAGTGTTAAGGGGAACACAAATGCGTTATATGACTTTGGGTTATTGGTACTGTCTTGACCACAGCTGCTTGCAGCGAGTTCTAACAGCCGGATGAAGAAACATTGCACTAAATCTAAAGTCCTTCAAACCCTGAATCTCTACCGTACTCTTTAAACTCGTAACTCAGCCACTACCCTTACAAGCTATCTATGTCATTTACATTTTTACCTCCAGAATATACATTTTCCTAATGCTACTTGAAATTGGTGCAACATTCCTCTTTAACCAGATCTTAATGGTCAACATTTCACTGGCAGTAGATGAAAAACTGCATTGAACAACTGTGTATTGATTTAAAAATCCCTACTTCTAACTGGAGCTCTAGACAACTAAGCCATTGAGGTGGTGCCTGCAGGATCAATGTACATGACAGAATTTTCTCAGTTACTCACTGTGATTATAATTATTTGTGATCCATCACTGTTTGATCATATTTATCCAAACTTGTGCTTCTAGAGCCATGTGTTGGCGATGACTTTCATTTTGTCAGAATGTGGTTTTGATCACATGCAAGCTGTTTCATACCATAGTCAAAACAAAAACTGGGGGGCAAGCAATGATGCGCTGTGTTACCATGGTAACAAGGGCTCACACAGAAACACAGCATGACATCTGTCACATAGACCACTGCTAAATGTGGGTACTGGTTTCAAATTACTGCCACGTCATTATTAGCAAACTGAACCCAACCTCAGAAGGGAAGCTGTCTGAAAACGACAATAGTCTCCATTAGCACACAGACAGCTCATTTCAGCATGATTTATCCACAGATGACTGTAGCTACAGAGTACGGATGGTTCACAAGTTTCATGACTCCATATATGACAGCACGGCAGAGTCATTAGAGCTTGAAGATATACAACTTGAACTTTCATATGCTTTCAAAAATGCACACTCATTACAAGTGTTATTCGCCTATATTACAAATAACAGAGAATCCATACGATGGAACAAATTATAATTTTATACCAAATAGCTGTCAATCCACTGGATGGCATAGGCGGCTGCCTAGGGTGCCATCATCTGAGGGGACACTGACCGTTGGTGTCGAGGGAGCAAAAATGTGAAGTGTTTGGCAGGGAGAAGGGAGGCAGCAGAAATGTGAACTGTCAGTGGGTCCCCGAGGACCGGGTTGGGAACCACTGGCATAGAGTATCTGGGGCAGGTGCGTAGCTAATTCTGGGCCCCCTGACAAAATCACCTTGCCCCCCCCAACCTCAAGGCCCACGGTAAATCATGCTGAGCAGTGTGGGGGTGTCCCCCCAGTAAAATTTCTTGAGCAGGGCAAATTTCCTCTGGCTGATTATGTGTCACGCACAGTCCCATATGAGACTCCAGCACCTTAACAGAGAGTGAAAACCATAAAAATGAATGCTTTTGCTAAGTCACTATCAGATTTGTTGTTAATATCAAAACCACTACAGTATTCTGTATAATTCAGCTATCGGCAGCGACTCTGATCCTATAGTAAATGGCTTCATCAGTGTGTTCTGGTGAGAATTACACAGTGACAACTTCTTCAGGGCTTCCAGCAGAGAGACCATAAATAATCAGCTTGAAATAAGTTTGCTAGAACAGGAAAAGATAAAGAAACCCTAAGCCACAGTAACTCATTGAAACATTTAAAATTGTATTTTTTTCCTACTTTTCTTGTTTCCTGGTAAATGGGATCAGTCTGCTTCCTTTCACTGAACCCAAGCTCCCTGGAAAACCTCTGCGCTTTCCAGGACTTTTATAATAAATGCAGCAAAGACACAGAAGTGAGTTAGGGGAGACATTTGGTCAGTGTGGCTGCCCAACAACAGACAGAGGGGGAACTCATCTGGACTGCATCCCAACCGCACACACTGCTCGGAGGCAAGGTGTTCCGTTCTCGCACCACACCATGCACACCTCTGTCCTGAAGGGGAACACCTTCCCTTTTCCTCTGACCCTCCTCACTGCAAAACTCTTGACTTGCTTTAAAAGTAAAAAGCATCTTAAAGACACCCCGGGTTTCCTGGTCCCCGTGGCAATCCCAGCTCATGCAAGTCGGGTGTTGTTAACTAGGCAACTCGATTGTGATCATCATTAGAGAAAACCCCAGCAGAAACAAATCATCTGACCTGCTCTGTTATGGTATATGGAGAACAGCTCTGCAGCAAAAAGTAAATGCAAAGCAGATGTGAACTTTAACAAGGCATGCTGATTCACCCTGGAGCACGGTTAGCTGGTACTAACTCGGACCCCCATGCGCTGGCTTTTTGGAGGTCCACAGTGGAGGCGGTCCCAGCTTGTCTCTCGCAAGAGGTCGTGGTGTCCCTGAGGGACTCTGCAGGACCCATATGACCTTGGTGGCTGATAACATGGTGTATATGTTCAGCGCTACCTCTGGGCTTGTTCCTTCCATTCTAACCTAAATTATTAAAGTTATTTGATTCATTGATGACAGTGTCCTGTCGTTCTTTTGGAGATAATGGCCAATGAAAGCAAATGGGCAAGGCTGTTGCCAAAAAATGCTTGACTGATCTACTGACCTCTTTTCATTCATAAAAGGTATAAAACATATGCTGAGAAAACCGGCTCAAAGGCTTTTGAACCAGTACAATAAACCAAAGCACATAAACATAATTGTTAAATTCTAATTTATAACCTAAGTGACCATGTCCCTTCTGATTATTCAGTGTCACGATGACCCACCAACTTCTCGGTAAACTGCAACTCGAGCATGGATCCCATCCATATACCAGTTCCTCTAAACAAGCACTTTTGAAACACTTATCTTGTCATTTCATTTGTGTGACACATTTTAAAATTAAAAGACCACAGGAGAACAAAAACAGGACTCTCAATGTCTGAAAAAAAAGAGTGCTCGTAAGAGGCTCCACGTGGCTCAGTAATGTCCAATTCCACGTTCCTGTACAGTGGCATCGGGACGCTTAGGCCTCTGCAACTATGATCAGAAGATCACTGGTTTGAATTTCGTACTCAGAAGAGTCCCCCAAAAAATGCTCCAGAAGTGCTGGATGAACAGTTGACCCTCCACTCTCACCCAATGCTTAACTCTCACCTCTTCATGTGTGAATGTCTTAAAAAGAGAGAGAAAGATTAGATATGTTTACGTTTATTTGTGCTGGAAGATCAATTATCAGTGCTGGATTTGTCTTATCACCATGTAAATCTCACCTCTACAATATCTAGCCCCCTCCTCCCCCCGCCACACACACACACACACACACACATATACACTCTCCCCACCTCTCCAAAGAGACCTTCATTAAAGGCCCAACTTTGGTGGCCTGTCTTGATGTAATCAGCTTCACCAGATCTGCATCTGTGGTTGTCCTCTCATGTGCCATCACTAAGTGGCACTTTTTCATTTTTGATGGTTTTTGTCCCAAAACGAAATAGGCCCCAGATCATCACCTATACAACGCTCATGTGAATTCTGAAAAAGGATCCATCACATAATTTTAGAGTTGTTGTCTTTTACAGCCCCCCTTTCCTTCCTTTGCTGCCAGCTAGCTATGCTTCTTCCATTTTGGGATGACTTGTGTCAAAATGAAATCGGGTGTACATCTTCATTCATATAATGCTTTTTGGAGTGGTAATAAGATTCATCAAGTACTTTTTGAGTTACCATGTTCATAAGGTCGTGTCTTCTGTTGTCATCCTTCCTTCTGCTCCCACTAAGCAGCATTAGAGTGATTTATCACAAAATTTGCTCCCTCCATATATGTGTCTGCAAAATTTCATCTGTCAAATACTTTGAGCGTATCACACCAGTCTAAAACCATACGTATGCCCCATCCAGGGGGTATAATTTGACTGCAACAGCAGGAAACGCTGAAGTTCAATCATTAAATCAGGTGTAGGCCAATCATGCATTCATTCAAGTTAAGGCCAGCCGTGGAATTTGAAATGTATAATGGCACTTATTGGTCAGCTTGTAAAAGCTTGGGGTCTATCCCAAGACAAGAATGACCTACAGAAGATAAGGCAACTGATACTTTCAAACCTGAAGTTTTGCTGAGCAAACTAAATGCTCCATGGCCATACTCTATTTCACACAGCAACACCTTAATGTGAAGTTGAGAGCTGAGGATAGCGTGCTGCAACACAAAACAAACCACCAGCAATTGTTTTGGAAAACGGATCATCTTCTATGACGTCATCAGCCAAACAAGAGGGAGGTCTGGGAAGCATCCGGAACACCGGGATAACCACAAAAGGTCTGTCATGTGGGATGCACTGGTCTCCTTAAGAACACAGCAAAGCGGCTCGTAAAGCAGACCTCAGTCAGTGTGTGAGAGGCTGAAACACAGCCTGTGATGGTGAAACACCTGCTTCTTTCCACTAAACACGGGTCAGTGGGTCAACTTTTCATCAAGTATACAGTACCAGTGAAATGTCTGGACACACCTACCCATAGAAAGGTCTGTTTGTACTATTCTCTACATTTTAGAATAATTATAAACACATCAAAACTGACCAAAAAAAACTTGTTTTTTTTGGGGGGGGGGGCAGCTCTGTGGGTTAGGACTCAGAAGGTTGCCGGTTCAAATCTCATGATCGGCAGAATGATCCAACCATTGGGCCCTTCAACATAGCCCTTAACCTCAATTGTTCCAGGGATTGGCTAACCCTACTTTCTCCTCCATGCCAGTGTCATGAGGTGGCCTCCTGGGATGCTTATCCAGCTGTCCAGAAAGAGGTCCCACATGTATACTGGGCATTCACTGGCAGTTTCCAAAACCATTTCTACTGTTTCTAGGTCAAGTGGCCAGGCCATGTGACGTGATGCTCTCCGTTGTAGGTGCCTTGGCTTATCCAGACTTTTTACTGGTACTATATATGACAAAAGGAAAAATTGTGGATTAAGATCCATCTCTCCATCCATTTTCTACAGCCGCTTGTCCTACGCAGGATCGCAGGGGGTCTGGAGCGTATCCTGTTAGGCTAAAAATGCAATGACTGACAAAAAAAAATATAAAGAATCAAAACACCTGGAACAGAGTGTTATGTAAGATAAAAGTACATCTTTAACATTAACTAAGCAAAACAAATAGTGGATGGATCAGTGGCATATCAACAGTGTTTGCAAAGCTAATTATTACTTAAAAATAAAAATTTTCACAAAAACATAAAATCATTGAGCTTTGAGTCACTTGGAAAAAAAACAGCCAATGCATAGTAGTGCATTGTCGCTGATATTTTTTGTAGACAGAGCAATTATAGGACAAGGCTGTATGCAACACTTCAACTATGTGAAGTCTGTTTCTAGTGCAGAACTGCACGGAATAATGTGTGTAGCTAGCATTCTACGTTTCCTGGCTCACGTTTCATTAATAATGTACCATTATGTTTGACGTTTAGTGACACAACGTTCCTGTTTTACATTAACCCAAAAACATCTGGCTTTGGGGATTAAGTTTGTGGTATCAGTATGTGTTGCAGTAAATAACCCGTAATTTCTAATCCACTCAGCCTTTTTTATTTTTAATCAGGAGGTCAGGGGCGGTCAGAAAGTGACCTCTGCCTTACAAACGGCATCAGGATCTTTTGTTGAACCTCCTTTCAGAGATCCAGGGGATGACATCAGCTAATTTTAACATCCCTCTCTCTCACCCTTTGTGTCATCGGGTTCTCAAGAGTGTGAATTTCAGCTGGGTAACAAACGGCAGCCATAGCCAGTGGAGCTCAAACTGAAACATACACACTCACTTTCCACTCTGCAGACTATGACTGCTTATTGTAACACCATGACCTATGCACATCATGCACTTAGTCCCTGCTCTTCTGGCTTCCTTCAGTAGTGCGCCGTCACATGTGTTTAGCCTCTCTGTGACTGTGTTTTTTTGTTAATATTTTACCCTTTTTGTCTCATTTTAAGCTCTTGTGTGTAACTTCAAAGTGTGCTTGCGAGGCACACCCTCTCATTTGGAGAGCTGCTGCACACTTGTGACAAAGAGGCTACCGTTAGTGTGGAAGAAGAACTGCCTAGGTTTCCTGGCATATTCCCAGTCAGCCACCTTCACCCTGCCCTTTCACAGACCGACTCTGTCCGATGGGCAAAGGACCACCACGCCCTACCTTTTCACAGACTACCTCTGTTCCATGACCAAAGGATCATCCTACCTTGTCCTTTGACAAACCACCTCCATCCCATGGGCAAATTACCACTCCACCATTTTACAGACAACTTCTGTTCCATGGGCAAAGGACCACCCCACATTGCCCTTTGACAGACCGCCTTTGTTCCATGGGCAAAGGACCACCCTCCCTGTCCACTGACAGACCTCCTCTGTCCCATGGGTAAAGGACCACCCTCCCTGCCCTTTGACAGACCACCTCTGTCCCATGGGTAAAGGACCACCACTGCAAAAGCACAACACACAGTAGACACAAAGAGGGAAATACTCAATGATTGGTATCAAATTGCGAGGAAATGTTTCCACAAAAACCTTATAAACATTATAAAAGCATGGTGTTGTTACCTACAGGCATTAAAAGCACGTATTTAACTATAATAATTAAAAAAAGGATCACTTGTGTGCTTCTGTATTCATGTGAGTGACGACACCGGGCTTGTTTGGCTGTTTCCCGGAGGTCAGATATCGGCTGTTAGTCATTTCGCTGTGCCGCCAGCCAGCTGATTAAAGCCTCCTCAGTGAGACAGCATGACCTCAAGGCAAGTGTATCTTTCTGTTTTTTATTATGCCTTAAATGGATCCTTGCTGTTAGACACAAGGCAACCTCAGCTGTCCTCGCCGTCATGGTTCTGTCACTCAGTTACCGGCTGTGTGCTGTTGCACTCTCCACAATTTTATTAAAGACAAGAAAAGCACTATCAGGCACACTATATTCCCTAAGCGTCCTGAGGTCCAGCTGGTATATTCTCAGGGTCTACATCAATACATTCAGGGGTTTCTCTGCCCAGACTTTTGTATCTGAGAGAAAAGAAACAATTATGTTTTTCTTGAAAAAAAATAAACTGACGTTGGACTACGCACTATGCGCAGATAAACTGCAGCACATCAAAACAAACGAGTGTGCATAAGCACAATTAAATTAACAACTTCCACTACAGATGTTTTTAATACATTCACGATTGGTTTCTGCATTTGAAGAATAGCTTGAGGAAAGATTTCGAATAGAAAAATGTGTCCCTCTAGTGGTCATAAAGTTCTCTGCGAGCAATTACTGCGACTGATGTAGTTCAGCCTTCGCCCAATGGAGTCTTTAAGCATTGATGTTAAGGTGTTAAAGAGTATCTCAAGGTGCTGCCAGTATACTTTCCTGGTTGAAGTGATGCTGAAGACCTCAACAACTGGCTTCAAAGTGACTCAGCAGCAATCGCCATCCACCAACAAGTATTTTTTGCTGTCATAATTCTCAGCTATCTGCCAGCTAATTTGCCAGAGGTTGTGGATATCAGTGTTTCTGTTAAAGTGGAAACTCCCGACACCAAACACCTAAGCAAACATCCTCCCACTTCAGTCATCTTTGACTTCGACCTTTCATCTCCACTGCTTGTTGAACTAGCAACCTCATTCCTCCATGAGCCCTTCTTTTCTCCAATTATCCAAAAAGAGAGCTTGACATCCCTACGTTTATCACCTCCCAGTTCAACAGCACCCAGCCCATAAACTGCATTCCATCTGACTCTGCCTCAAACCACTTAAGAAAGGCCTCTCTACTCATCCTGCCAGACCAACTATCACCCTGTTTCTCTCCACACTTTTCCATCTAAAACGTCACAATGTGCAGTAAACAGCCAGTTCTCTCCTCAGAGTTAACCAGTTTGCTTTTAGGGTGCAGGTCCACAGGGATATTCTAAACTTGTAGACCACTCTATAAGGGAATGTCTGCTACAGACATTCATTGTCAGAGAAGTGCTTTGTTCCAGAAAAACCCTCATCAGCCATTAAACTAAAATGTGTCTGGTCTTTTTTTCTATCATACAGGCCAGCTGTAGTCACTTTTTTTTACCAGACCGCACCAACACAGAAGGATATGGTAGAGAAATACAGACATAACACACAGGCGCCGGAATTCAAGATGGCCGCTTATTCCTGAAATGACAGAAGCACCAGCTTCAGCTCAACTCTGCCTTACTGTCCATAGTGTCTTTCAACAAAGGATCTACAGTGTGGCCTTTCCCACTCAGCCCCCTCCTTGATGTCTCATTCATTAGCGAGGAGTGTAGGGTTCTCCCTATAACCCCCACCCTCACCCCAGCAAACTCCATCTGCCTCAGGGTCTCAGGGGTGTCATACAGCCTCTGCAAAGTCACAACACAAAGCAGATGAAAGATGGAAAAACTAATGACTGGTTTCCAAGTTTCCAAAGAGCACACAGAAGGAACGTTTTCTAGTAAAACCAATAAACATTATCACGACATGAGATGCTGTTACCTGTAAGCATCAAAAACCCCAAATCTAACTGTTCTTGGAAACCATCCCTGCCTAAAGCCACTTCCTATAAACATATTTAACTCCTACTCTTTACCTTAAGACACTCATGATCTTGGGGGGGGGGAGTAAGGGTTCAAAGGAATCGTTTCCAGAAAAGAGAGCTACCACACCTCTGCACATCAAGGGAAACGGGGGGGGGGTTGTCTTCCTCATCACTCTACATCAGAAGAATCTGGTTCCTACACAATCCACACAATGAAGAATGCAGGTTCTTCAGCACGTACATGTGTGTGTATATTCAGGTCTGGATTAAAAAAAAAAATCAAAACAAGGCAAATGAATAAAAGTGTCGAAGCATGAACACCACCAGAAATGAAGTAATCTGAATTCTCTGAATTATTCTCCCGACTACCATCTCCAGCACAGGCCACAGACTATTTTGAATGTGGTGTGATTGCAAAAGCTGCAGCATCTCAGAGACAGACACTGCCTGGTGTGTCTAGAATTTACAGAGAATGATGTGATGAACAAAAAGAAATCCATGTGCGCAAAAACACCTTGTTAATGAGGTTCTGAGAATGGCCAGCAAAGTAATGAGGGAAGCCCCATATACAGAATAACAGCTCAGTGTAACAGTGGGGTGCAGAAAGGCTTCTCGGAATGCACAGCTCATCTACCCATAAAGTGAAAATGGAGGTAAAAGTGGAAACTACCCAGTACTAGCTAGGTATAGCTAATAAAATGGGTACTGCTTGGTGTTAGCTATGTGTAGCAAATAAAGTGGGTATTACCCAGTACTAGTTAGGTGTAGCTGATAAAGTGGGTCCTACCCGGTACTAGCCAGGTGTAACAAATAAAGTGGGTATTACCCAGTACTAGCTAGGTGTACTTAATAAAGTGCCCACTGATTGTATGAATATGAGTAAGAGTGTACAAACAAACACAGGCAAGCACATATACAAACACAATCACCAGGACAAGATGCAAGAGTAGGGAGAAACATTTTACATACTTCACTCAAAAGAATAACACAGATTTAATTTATAAAGGGTGTCATAATGACTGGTTTGAAAAAAAAATACATATATAAAGAAGCTCAACTTAATGAGTCCATTTGGTATGTAAAAAAGGCAAACCCAGGAATATCAAATTTCCTGTTGTTTAAAGTCCATCATGCAACACTTCAAGGGGAATGTCATTTCCATAATTTGTAGTTTGTTATTGCTGTGAATGGTGTCCATGCCACACTAGAGGGTGCTGTTTAACATCCTTTTTGAGGTCCACAGGCTGCACACGGGCAAGCTGGCGTTGAAAGAGCTGGCCCCATATCTACATTCCTACCTAAAGACATCTTTTCTGAAATGAACAAATCGCCCTCCACTGAGTGAACAACAGATTCAGTGTTTAATAGGACATTTTATGCATTCTCAAACCTGTTCAGAGTCTGTGGGGTGCTCTTATGTCTTATAAGAGCACCCCACACAAGACTAAACTTGCAGACAATGCCAAGCCAAATAAGTGCAATTTTATTGATTTGAAGACTGTTTGCACCCTGCAACCCTGAACGGCATAAGCGGTTACAGAAAGTGATAGATCGACGGATTGATGGATGGACGGACGGATGAAGATTTTTTGCTTAGTGTGTTAGTTAAGAAATTACAAGTATACAAACCAATAATGCAGATCATATAGAACCACATATTTTTATGTTCTGTTCTCTTAAAGTTAAAGGTGATTTACAAAAACTTACAGGAACTTACAAAAACATTATGTTTCACCATAATGCCTGCAGTAAAATCTTCCAATCCAAGCTGTTTTAACAACTACCGACCCGTTGCCTTAATGCCAGTGGTTATGAATGCATTTGAACGTATTAGTCTGTCCTTTCGCAAGTCCTGCACTTCCCCACTACTGTGTATCTACCACCCCAAAAAGTGATAGACTTTGCTACATTTTGCTAGCATTAGATGGTGCTCTTTGTTCAAAAAAGGCACAAAGTACCCCCCAAGGCCAACTAAGAGGAAAATCTAGTGGGTCATTTCCAAATATCTATGCAGTGTGCTGTTCACGGACATTAGTTCAGCATTAAATACTGTCACGTCCATAACATAATATAACAGATAACTCTGTGACAGAAACGAGCATTGACTCTGCTCTCTGCTACGGGATTCCGGACTTCCACCCTGTCATCAGTCTATCAAGGGGAACCGTTTACTGCCCCCCTAATCACACAGAGACTCCGACTTAGACTCGGACACATAGATGACCTCCAGCTTAATGCATCAGGGTTGCCAATTGTCACACATCTGACGTCACTCACGCTTTCAGACTCTCACGGAAGAACTCTTATGGCAAATCTAAATTATTCCATTATAAACCAAAAATTAGCTACATCAAAAGTGTTGGGACAGCTCAGCAAAAATGACAAACCAGAGTCTCTACATCCTCAGGCGACGTTTATAAACACCGACAAACAAACATCCGTGCGTCAAAGATTTAACGGTTAAACCAGCACGTAGTATCGTGCGCGTGCTTCCGCGTGCCATATGCTGACTGAAAGGCCTGCCTACCTTTAAACTACAAAAAGACAGGAATGGGGTTATGCTTTTGATACGTTAAAGCAAAGTATTAATTATTTAACTCCCAGTCCATATTAAATTAGTTTCGGGCGGTTATCTGTCGATGGTGATAAACCTTACCTATTATCATCTGCATGAGACCGAAGACATTGTAGCGCTGGTGAGATTAGCTTTTCCCGACATGCTTCTCTTCTGTTGCACTTCTGTTGCGTGCGTCCTTGTATAAGGACTATAATAAAGAGCGCTCCTGCTTAATTAAAGTCGTCTTTGTGTTTGGGTCTGCGAAGCCTGCATTATTTTAATATGATTAGCTTATCGAAGACACCGTTATCCACCGCGTCCGCAATCTGATTTGAGATTTAACATGGTTCTATGACGCTTATTGTCTTCTTTAAAAAAATAAGTTGCTTTTTAGCCAACATCTCCAATTATGAAAAGAATGTAATCTGGCTGACTTTGAAGAGGAACGACTTGTGAATTAAGGATAATTGTAAACCCTACAGAAATTAAATTTAATATTTTCTATAATTGAGGTCCGCAACTATTTCCCTCCTGGGCCAAATTTCATCAGCAAGACAAAGCCAAGATCCAGCGTGACAAAAAACGTCCGGCAGTTGGTGCTTTTTCCTTTATGAAGTCAATTCATGAATGACCATAAACCTTTAGTCTGGACGATAAGTTAGCCAGCAAAAGACGGTTCCCATCAGATTAACTTAAAAACAAAATCACATTCCAATAGTACAGTAAAACAACAAAATGGCAACAGTTAAACACAATATTAATGATATATGTACTGCCTTATGCGGTTTGTACACTTCACAGACGTTGATCAGGTTAGAGCCGAGAGAGGATGTTCGGCTTGAAATTTTTTATATTTTTCAGCGACCCTGTTATCATAGAGGCCACTAGGGGTCACGTGTGACACTCGGAAAAGCGCATTAGAAATCCTAGGATGGGGAACAGCCCACGCGTTACCTGGGCGTTTTCTCTCTCTTGCCGCTCAATGCAAGCTGTCAATCTCTCCGGCTCTGACTTACTGAGGTCCAGGCGGAAGATCTGAAAGTTCATTTTATCGAGGTGGGTGCTTCGTGAGTATGACATAAAATCAGAACGGAGGCGACTTCAGATTAACCTGTTGCTGTATTTTGCAGTCGTAGGCCTAAAGGTGTTTTTATTGCAGGTGAAATGGTGTATTTTCTCGATTTATGTTGCTTGCATGTCCTGTATGACATGTCATCGTTTATGAATTTATATAGGAGTTAATCCTTTAACGTCTGAGAACATGAATTATCAATTACTTTTTTTTCCAGGGTTCAGAAAATTCATAACAATGTCTGGATTTTTTCAAATGCTGAGGAAAAAGAAGGAAGTAAGTCTGATGTAGAGCCATTTTCTTCTGGGCTCGAGGACGTGTTTTTGTCTGACTTTATCTATTTATTTTTTTTACGTCATTTAAATTTATATTCTTTACACTCCTTTTATATTCAGTTTTATATTCTGTTTACTTATTCATATCCTTTTTTTTTTGTTTATTCGGCATATATTGTTGTTTTATATTCTGTTCATCTTATTTTTTCCCTGTATCTGTGTCCTTCCTGTCTTTTTCCTTTCTTGCACCGACAAGGATAGCTTTCTAATTCCATTGCACCTTGAGCGACGACAATGAAGCGTTGCTTCAGTCGCTCATGCTGTAGTCATATACGCCTGCTTCTGCCGCTAACGTGGATCTCTGTGCCCCAGCTCATCCCGCTGATCGGCTTTGTGTCCTTCGCGGCCGCAGGGGCCGCCACCGCCTCTGTCTATTTCCTGCTGACCAAACCAGATGTAATGTGAGCATCGTTATCTTTTTCCTTTGCTGCGTTCTTATTTTTTGCCTGTCTGTTCTCGTTTGTGTATGACCTCTGTGGTACTATCCAGTCTCACTGTGCTGTTCCAGTAAGGCTCAGAAGATTAATGGAGCAGTGTATCTTAATTTAATACTCGTTAGCTTATCAGCTGCCGTCAGGATGCTGGGGGCGTCTGAGTGTGTAACGCGGTTTCATTCGATAAGCGCGCTGATCTTGCCTGGGTCGAGCAGAGACGAGCACTAACTGTGGCTTCCAATGCATCTGCAGCCTTAATAAGACCAGAAACCCAGAACCATGGGAGAAGCTGGACCCTTCCAAACCTCAGAAGGTATTCTCCGGGGTGGTTTTCCGCAGCTCTCTCTTAGCTCATTGACAGCGATTTTTCTGATATCGGTGGTGTATCATGGAATAGGAGAGAGTTTGTTATGGTGGGTGGGGGAGCAGGGGGGACAAACTTACTTTAAATATGAAGGCCTGTTTTAGTTACTCAAGGGTACATGTCACCCCCCACTCCTACGCTCCTGGTGGGGTACTCACCGAGTTTCAAGAAAGTGCAAAACACGCCATTCAGCTCCACAGCCAAGCACGCCAGCTCAGTGTTTTGACTTGATCCACAGCTCATCACCATCAACCAGCAGTGGAAGCCAGTGGAGGAACTCCAGCTGGTGAAGTCTCTCACCAAGTGACCTTCTCAGGGCCCGACCGAGACCCCCATCACCCTCTGTTCTCTGGGCTCCTGCGTAAAAAGTCTGCCACCCACCCCCCATCAGTCTGACGGAATCATTTCTGCACAGGCTAGGCTCTGTAACTACCAGTGTGCGGAAATGCTTCTGCCATGTTGGTGGGGTCTGAGCACACTCAGTTCTCCATTTCTGGTCCAAAAGGATTCTGGGTGAGCAGCATTATCCTAAAACAGCACCAGTCTGAGTGCTAAAGCATCATTTTCACTGTGTGTATATTGGTAAGAATTAAATCCTTGTTATTGAAACAAATGTGCGTGTTTTTCTCTATTCAAAAACAAATGGAGTCACATAATTAAACCGACTTGTTTCAGGTGGGTCAAAAAAAAGACTTTTGGATATTTTTGTGGAGATTCATGAGTAGAATCAAAACAACAAACAGAGTCTGTATTACAGCAGGACGTCCAACTTACCAAGATCCAACTTTGGCAACTAAATTAACTGGGTTAATTACTTCAACGAGGACAGGGAGAGGAAGGTGGCTGCTGAACACCCAGGGCAGGATGTACTCAGTTCGGCAGAGTAGGTGTGAAATCCAGACCTCGGCTGTAGTGATGTGACCAACACAAATGCAGGATTGGATTAAAGTTTTCAATTAAAAAAAGATAAACATGAGCATGAACATTACACTATCCTTCACATATCGTTGGGGGCAGTGTGTGGCTTAGTGGGCTAAGTCTGTGTGCCTGTAATCATAAGGTCAAACTTTCTGGTTCAAACCCAGCCTCAGCACGTCTGGGGGTCCCTGAGCAAAGCCCTTAACCCCCAGCTTCCTGGGTGCCCCAACAGGTGGCTGTCCTATGCAGACAGCTTACTCTACAAAGGAGCAAGTTGAGGGAGGTGTAAAAAAGAATTTCCCCACAGGGGCAATAAAGAATTGATTATTATATAATAATTTACATGAAGACGAAGCAGCCATCTGGATCAAATTTGGTTGAATGACTCCTTCAAAAAAAACATGCGTACTTCTGTTTCTGTTTAACTTCATCAGCACGCAGATAAGGAGATGAAGGATAATGGTATAACGAACATGTGAATCGGCACAATGAACCTAAAATTTGAACAAACATGTAGATTAGATAAGTCTACGCAACAAGTACGGACACAGCAAGTAAAACGGTACAAAACAACAGGTGAAACAGAACAACAATTTGTACATTTATAAGAAATAAAATGGTGAAATTGATCCGTAAAACTCAAAGACATGAAAGAGTATAACAAAAAGAGGGGGCAGCTTTGCTTATTGCAGTTAATTTTTCCAGGAAAAATGTGACATATAGGGTTAGATAACAGGTAATCCAGCAATGTATGAATCTTTTAAATCTGTTTGTGTAGTAACTTTTACTATCTGGTGTAAAGGCCATTGCGCATGAAGGCTTCATGTGACCCTCCCCACCTGCCTTGCCAGGTGACACGGAAGCAGGACAAGGTCCCTGCCCACCTGCAGCCCGGCGTCGAGCCACAAACCATGCGGCGTTCGGCCGAAACACCCATTTTATCAGTGAAGCCAAAGAGCATAAACCTACCCTGTGGTGTTTATTTTCCTGGGTGTAAATTACAATCAGCAAAAGTAGTAATTAATGTGCTTTTTTCTCAGCTTCTGGTCAACTTACAACTTGCCTCACCCCTATGCTGGGAAGACAGGAATGTAGTTACTGGTAATAACCACACCTTGGTTACAAATTTAAATGCTTCATGCTGCACATTTAATCAGAAAATAATCAGCAGACAATAATCCATTTAGTGGGTGGATGGATGGATGATTACAGGATCAGCACCATACTGGGACTGTGATGGTTGAGCAGTTTTCGTTTAAGGTAAAGGGTGTTGGTACACACCTCCATGGTAGTGGGTTCGAATGCTGTGCTGGATGTGGGGTACTGAGTGAGTTTCCTCCAGCAGTGAAAACACATGTATTTTGATGAATTGATGTCTCTAGATTTCCCTTAGTGTGCAATTTTGTGTTTGGTCAGGATAATAAATGGTCTCCTTTGTTGGTCAGAAAAGGTATTTTATTCAACTGACAAATACAATCGTACAGCGCCATGGCAACCCAGTCACAGCATCAGGTCCACAGGTCTTACACATGGCACGATGTTAAAAACACCGCTGTCACCTACACAAGATGCGACGGATGGAAAAATATGAACAAAAAAAAAAACAAGACATAGCTTATCTCAAAATGTATGAAAATATTCCAGTATTTTCAAGTTGTTATTAAATACTGCTGATCACACCATAACCTGTTAATTAGAGTATATATTACAGATAATAGATTCTGAGGATTCACGCCCACAAACTGCTGCCTTATTAGTCATGTGACCCACTTAGGGAGTTAATCTGTCCGCCCTGCAGGTGGGGGGGGAGATGGGACTGAACTGACAACAGGGTTTGCAGTCACTCAGGGACACCAAAGCTGGGACAAAAAAGAGCTAAACGAGGGGGCAGTGTGGACGGCAGTGGCTGACAAAGGAACCACAGCCGTGTGTGTGTGTGTGTGTGTGTGTGTGTGCGTGCAGAGTAACGTGTATGTAGTGTTACAGATCGCAGTCCACAAAGGCGTCAGTTGCCATCATCCTCTAGTTCGCCATGAGGTGTCGCTGCAGCGTGTCTCACGCCCTGCTAGTGCAGGATCAGTCGGGCACCATAACAGACCAGCGGCACCGTAAGCATGATGACCACCCCACACCCCCCGCCCCTCCCTTAATCACACTGTCCTGCCTCCGCACTATGACACCCCAGCGCCGTTCTTCCCACAGGGACAATAGAACACGGCAGCCGTCTGCGTCGCCAGTGATGGCGGTAACGCCCGTTATTGTGCCGTGATGCAGGCTAGAGGTCAAGGTGCAGAGATAAGGAGAGTAAACAGGTGCCTGGACTTCTACAGAAAACTAAAGCTTAACAGTCGGCAATAACACCAACACCATTAAAATATAAAAAATGCTGACGTGTGAAGGATTCAATGTAAAAGAGACACATCTGACAAAAAATTATGATTAAGGCACCTGCTTGTTTAAAAGGTTTTTTTTATATATATACACATATATAAAAAACAAAACAAATACCTTCATGACATTCGGTAGTCTTGATAGAATTAAGGCCCCCTGTCGTAAACGGAAGAATTCACCACTGTCACAGTTTTAAAAGCAGAGAGGTAAAAGCTCTATGCCAGTGTGTGTCTAGGCGACTTCCTGTGTGGCACTGAGGCGGGTGCAGGTCGAGCACGTGCTGGGGGCGCTGCTCCCATGGCTCCGCAGCTGGATCGTGCACTTGTAGAAGCCGTACGTATCCACCAGGAGGCGCCTGGCTTTGACCTGTACGTCCTCCCACCTGTGGTCACTAGATGGTGCTGCAGACACACAAAAAAAGCTCGATTGAGACTGGCTGAAGTACTTAAAGTTTTCATATACAGGCCGACTTACACGGACCAAACTAAGCCCTCTTAAGTATTAATAAGTACAAAAGTATTAATGATATGTGCAGAAATATTCATTGTTACTGAACATGAGAAGAGTCGGTAGTGGAATCTGTTTTTGCACATAAAAACACTCTAGGTTAAGCGAACCATAAAGCAGACTTGAAGTGAACTGAACTAAGACCACCCTGCTGACCTCTGATTCATTTCAGGGGGGTCCGAGTCTGTTTGGGGTGTTCTCATATGCGCTAAAAATGCTGACTAAAGGCCGCAAAGGGTGTGGAAACCCCCTAACAATCAACTCAGCACTGCCACAACACTCATCAGGCCAATGAATATAAATAGATAACTACTTAGCTAATACTTTGAATCAGGGTCACTGAGAAAACTGTGGTACATAAAGCCATTTCTCTGCAGTGAAAGAACTTAATTCAAAGCACATTTAGATTTCTTTAATCCTCTCTCTGGGAATAATTCCTGACAGACCAGACCCCACGGCTACAACGCCATCACCAGAGGAATTTTTTTTACTTCAATTACTAGATCTACCACTATCTTCCTTTACAATTTAACATACACTATTATCGACAGTCCGATTGCAGCTCCTCTTAGTGGGCCCTGTTTAACGCCGAACGCTGTAGTTCAGCTTGAGCTTTGAGGACTGACTTACTGAGCTGTAGGTGCACCATGGCTGCAGTCTTGTCTGCTGTGAGCGCCCACACGTTCAGCTCCTCCACACACTGCACGTTCTCCAGGTTCTGCAGGGCCTCTCTGATCAGCCCCACGTCCAGGTGTCTCGGCACCCCTGGGCGGGGGGGGGGGCAATTTGATTAATATGGTGGCGAGACAAAACAGTCTGCCAAACATCATCAGAGCCTCATACATACTAAGCACATACTAAGTTCATCATTGTTCAATTAGGGTTTTTTCAATACAAATGAATGGACGATCCCCACAAAAAGATATGAACACAATCATCTGTGTGTGTGTGTGTGTGTGTGTGTGTGTGTGTGTGTACATTTGTGCTCTGTGATGGATTTGCATCCCTTTCCTTGTTTACCCTCCCCAGTGCTTCCCGAAACAGGCTGCAATCTCACTGTCTCCCTGTAAATAAATGCTTATGGGTGGATGAATGGACGGAAGACCAAGATCAATTCTTACCTTCAAGTATGATGATCCCCGTATCCCGTATGATTCGCAGGGTTGTGAACAGGACAAGTACCGAGAAAATGTACGTGCAAATGGGATCTGCAATCTTGTACTCCGGCTGTAAAGAAGCAGGGACCGGGAGGAATCGGAATTAGTCGACCCTTTCACGTGGCAAGGGTTAGGCAGACAGCCCCCCGCGATCTGGAACAACCGCTTTTTGGTCTCCTTGGTGAGCGAAGCAAAAATATACAAGAAACGTGAGATACGAAGTTCAGTGCAAGCAGGTATGGAAACAGCAGCACCGCGGCTGAGACAGACGTCTGCATGTCTGTGCTCCAGGTTTCTGGGTCGTACCTTGAAGCGCACGACGTAGGCAGCTATGAGCACGCCCACACTCTGCACCAGGTCTCCAAGAGCGTGGATGAACGCCGCCCGGACAGCGAGGCTGCCCTGACGGGGGCTGCCGGGGGAGGGCGTCTCGCCATGCTGGGGGTGGGAGTGAGAATGAAGGTGCCCCGACTGATTCAACAGGAAGCCCATTCTGCCAGAAAACAGAGAACGTGCCCTGCAGTCAGCTGCACCACATCTCCCGACGTCACATCAGTTAAATGAACTGATACAGAAATGTGCACGGGTCAATCTGGCCGCCTTACATGAGGTTGACCGCGACCCCCACGGCCGCCGTGATGAGCATGACGTCTCCGGCGATCTCAAAGTCTTGGTGGAGCGTCCTCTGGACGGCCTCGTTCAAGAGCACCCCGGTCAGCGTGTAGATGAGCAAGACGCTGATGCCGGCGGAGACGACCTCTGAGAAGAGGACAAGCGGACTCACCGCCGTGCAGGAATACCGCCCAAAAATCAAAGGTGGAAAGTTCGGCTTTGGGAAGTACAGATCCAGACCACAGTTTTGTTTCAAACAACCAGCGGAGTACAAAGAATTACATTTATAGAAGTACTCAACTGGTTGGTTGGTCTGGATTTGAACTTTCTGGACTTTCTGGAAACTTCCACCTCTGCCAAAAAATAAGACTATAACACCCACAAGTACCCTCTGCACTCAGTTACTCACCGTGGCTCAAACGCAGCCTTTCTGACAAACCAGCCAAACAGACATTCAAATAAATCAAGTAACTGCTAAGCAGTGGTGCATCTTGGCATGTGCAAGATAGGCAATTGCCCAGAGTGGCATCATCTCAGGGGGTGCTGACTGAAACCCACCCCCCAAGGCAACTACAAGGATTTCGGAAAGGTCATAACCTGGCGTAAACAAACTGAAAACTTTTTAAAGAGATTAAGCAGACAGGTCCTGCATAGCAGATATTCAAACATTGCATAATAGCACTTCCCTCTACCCACATCATGCCACTGCTGATAACTGAAACGGGACGTTTTTGACCATGAATAAGGGAAGAAAGCGGAGCGGGCGTCTTATCTTCCAGATCTTTGCTCGGGTTTTAATATGCACCTGACTATCACCTGACATACAATAGATTACTCAGTACAACAAATCATTAGCCGAAAATCAGCGGGCTACTGGTAAAGGTCGAGGAGAGCGGTGCACGTACCTAGACGGTGCAATCCGAAGGTGAACCTTTTTGTGGGAAGTCTTGCGGACAGCCGCAGCGCAAGCAAGGACACAATAACACCGATGAGATCCGTTAGCATGTGAAGCGCATCGGTCATAATCGCTAGGCTATTAGCGACATAACCACCTTGAGGCGAATTGTTAAAATGGGTTAACATCACTGAGGAGGGGCAGACACAAATGCAGGTTGCATTAAACACAGACAGTCGTTCATCAATATTAAACGCTGGTCCTAAGCGTGCAAATGCGGACTGGGACGAAGGTTAAAATCTAAACCAGGATCTGTGACTGCATGTGACCACAGGCATGATGATATGAAATACCGCTGTTGTGATAAAGGCTGTCTTACCTATGAGTTCTCCCACCATAAAAAGAAAATAGAGGACTGCCGCCAGTCCCAGTCTTTTGATCACCCTGCTCCTCTTGGCAGCTTCTTCGGACTGGCTGCAGGCGTCGCAGGGCTGCGCACGTACGGCGGGGCTGCCGGTTCTGCCCATCAGAGAATCGTCTTCCCAGTCAGCAGCTCTGGAGCCGGTGGCTTCGCCTTCCGCGGCATCCGGACGATGCTCCATTTCCCCGGACACTACCACTTTGAGCTTGTTGAATTTGGGCATCTCCTCGTCCTCCAGCTCGTCGGAGAAGTCAAAGGCGGCCGTGTCGTTAAAGACGCAGTCTGCGGGCTCCCTTCTGAAGACAGACCTCACCCGGGATAAAACCCTTTCGGCCGACATGCTTAGGCTCTTTCAGATCGCACGTCTTCCTGTGAAACGGCGGCGATCTCAACCCGCTGCTGCTAAAACGTCGGATCGGCTCTCCTGGGTGTGTCTCCGGGTCTCCGACCTGAATGCATCTGGTAAAAGTAACAGTAACGTGGGGCACTAATAAGGCATAGTCACAACCTCCCACATCAATACATGAATGCGATGAATTTGCACTAATACTGCAATGAAGCTTCTTTCCCAGCTGATCATCATTGCAGTCCGTTGTAATGGTGAGCCCGTGTTACACTGCATACGAGCACCGCTGTACTCACGGTGACGGCTCGGCGTATAAGGAGATGGTGGACCCAATCCGACTGACAGTCACCTCCCGGCCAGGACAATAACAGAGGCACTTACACAGATCCGCACATTTCCCCCTGCCTCCCAGTAAACACCGGTAAGGTACTGTATAATGGACGACGGGCTTCTTCAAATGACTATGTGCCGATTGAGCTGATGATGACGTTTCGAAACCCACGGTAGGTGGGGTTGACACGCTCCCATAAACGGTCTGCTTTCCCTTCTTCGCACGATTCCGGTTCCCGTTTACTGGTGGAAGAGCGCAAAGCGCCTCGCAGCCTCCGGCCCGCAGCGGCAGGGCTCTGGGCGGCGCTCAGTCACATGACCCGCTCTAGAAGGCTTTTGCTTCCTGGGTGGAAGGGCTCGACTCACGGGTTTGTCTGCATGATTTCATCCTTTTTAAAAATGTTTTTTTTTACAGCTTTGTGTGCTTTTATTAAACAGAATCTAACTAGTCGATTTAGACGTTGCCCTAGAAACCAGGAGAAAGGTGAATTGGGGAATTAAAATTGCTTGTGTACATGATTATATGGTATTTGCCAGCTTGACTAATATAATATTATAGATTTCGTTAAATGTTGTAAAAGAGGTGTAAATATATAGATAGACTATACAACTGGTCGCATCGCATAGATTGGTTAATTTTGGCTTTAGAATTTTTACTGTCACTTCATGCTTTCTCAGAACTCTGAAGGTCCTGTGACTCCTAATCCTAATGCAATGGAGTCGGAAGAAAAAGAGATGCATCTCCCGCAAAATAGCCCTCCGGACAGACCCTCCTCTACAGGTGCGATTGCTAATGCTTATTACGGGGAAGTTATATTAGCGTTATAAAACGGGTTAATGTGTTGTGTGTGCGTTAGTCTGTTTGCACACATATACAAAAATAAATAAAACCTTGCAGTCGTGTTAATGACTCACACACAGATTCGCGCGCTGTGCCCCCCGAATCGAGCGTCCTGGAGGATCTGACGCTCGTGGACAACGCGACCATCCAGAAACTTGCGGATGGCTTGATTTCCCATTATCTACCCGACCTACAGCATTCAAAGCAAACACTCCAGGAGTTAACGTGAGTGTGTATATATTTGTTAATACGTTGCATTTTATAGATGCCATTTTTATACATTTTTATGAACCATTGTTGTCCTCCCTAGACAAAATCAAGTGATACTGCTTGAAACCGTGGAACAAGAAATCGCGAAATTCAAAGATTGCAATACACTGCTTGACATAAATTCGCTGGTAGGTTTAGACGTACGACATGTCCAGTTGCGTGAGATTCTGCGAATGATCTAGTTCTCAGTGCTGATATATCTGCTGTTTCAGTTTACAGAGGCCAAGATATATCATAATAAATTGGTCAACATACGAAAGGAAATGTTGGTGCTTCATGAAAGAACGACAAAGTTGAAGGTAAGGCGGTTTTGCTGTTGTCCTTGACCGTCAGCGTTGGCAGCAGCTGCAGTGTTTGTCTTGTGACACTTACAGAAGAGGGCACTGAAGCTCCAACAGCAGAAACAGAGAGAAGCCCTGGAGAAGGAGCAGCAGCACGAGAAGGAGCTGGAAAGAGAGCGGCAGCTAACCGCCAAACCAGCCAAACGAACTTAAATCACCCCGCGGTGACAAAAGCGTCTTTCCCTTTGTCCCTCAAAGATTTCCTCAGAAGTGAAGCTCCCAAGCCTCCCAAAAAGGATGATTCAAGATAAAACTAATTTGGGGGGAATGATGCTACTGGTGCTTTAGTATCTATGACGACCTGCAAGCAAGCTTTTAAAATAGAAGCCTGACAGACCAAATTTAATTTGCCTGCCAACAAGTAAGTTTAATGGAAACTGAGAATTACTTTGACCAGTAGCTGTCTTGGGGAATGTGCCGGTACTTCTCTCGGACTGTCATGGTGTGCCAGTGGGTTAGAATGCTACGCCCCTGATTGGGAAGTTGCCCGTTGAAATCCCATGAATGGCAGTGATGCCACCACGGGGCCCCTGGGCAAGGCCCTTAACCCTGTATGTTCTGGGCACCGGCTGACCCTGCATTCTCGGTTGTATGTTGCATCGTTTAAAAGCATATGCTAAATAAGTACATTAAAATGTAATTAACCCTGCGCTGGGTCTCTAACACCATATTTCCTGCTTGTGGTCCTTGGTTAGACTGCCACAGTGCATGTTCCTTTACCTTCCCTGACAAATGTGTGTGTTTGTGTGCATATAACCTATGTATATCATATGAGGAAATATGATTTTGCTTTTTGTTGATCATGATAAACACTTTTGGAAATTGTCCATCTGCCTTTTAACTGACTTTGGGGGGGGGGGGTGGCATGGATTTCATTCCAGGTACCATAGGGAACAAAGCTGGGAACAAAGCTGGGAACACACATGCACCCCGTAATCATATCTTTGTGGGGACCAAGGGGGAAAATTATAACGCTAACTATGACCATAAGTAACCAAACAAAATACAAGAGTGTGTGAGGTAGCGATCCTATCCCCTGCCTCCCCAGTATTTAATATGCTTTATGTAATTTTGCAGGTTGACTTCGCAGTATCATTCTTAACTAGAGTCACTAATACAGCCCCAAGGGAGTTTAACTTCCTACCAAATGGCTCCTTTTCGTCACATACTCTGGTTCTTGAAAGATTACCCACAAAGTGCTAATTCTGTGTCTAAGTAAAGCACATTGGGGGGTAGGTGGTGTAATTTCACTGACATGAAATCGGAATTGATAGCTTTACAGTGACTTTTAAAAGGCGAGAAACCTTTTAATTTTTTTTTATTTATTTGACGATCATTTCTTTATTTCTGACTGTTTAGCACAGAGTTCGAACTCAAAACCCAGAATATAATTTTCATTGTTTTTAATTAAGTATCAAATTCAGGAAACTGCAACGGCTACCGAAGGGAAGGAGACTTAAAAAACATACATTAGACACCACGCCGTTTCACCGATCTATGCGACCACTGGTATCAAAAACAAACACATACTGCTATCGCAGCTGAGACTGACATCTTGTGTCCAGTTGCTGTCACGGCAATTGCGTAATGTTGCATGAAAGATATTATACAAACACTAACATTAAAATGTTCATTTTCAAATGTTAAGTGAATACACTGTGCTAAAATCGCATTCTGTTTGCCATATACGCAGTAATTTTGACCTACTAAAGTTGTGATGGAAACGGCTTCCTGGGTTGTCAATTCGCGCAACGAACTTTGAACAAGGGGAAGTAATTTTAAGACGTTTTAAGCACAAGCCGATTATTTGTTTTGCCAGCAAATTAGTACACTAAAATATATACTATAAATGTCTATCGTTGCCCCAGCGTAAACCTGTTGCTTGCATCAACTTTATAATGACCTTTGTCTACGACAGAGTGCAGCGTTAATGGTGTCGATGTTTCTGGGAGGTGTCACAATTCGGGAAGGGCATTTGGCGACGCAGATCCGAAGCCTCCTTATCGCACCTCCGCATTCGTTGCTCTCCCCTGGAAGCTATCGCATATCTGCTGCTTCTGTAGCCATCATTTGTCTGCACATCTTGATCTTGAAGTCTGTAATAAAGGTAAAGCCTTTGCACCTTGTATGCGCCTTTTGCTCTGTGGGATTTCGTCTTGACTTTTTCTTTGCACTAAACGCACAGGCTGTAACTAGTAGATGTTACCTTGCATGTTGTCACATGTCGTTTGCTTTCAACTTCTGCTGGTGGTATGTCACCTATTACTTGATAAATGTATAGTTATGAACATTACTACACATTGCATGTGTCCTTGATTTAGCATGAATGTGTCATAACCGGTAACAAAATATTTACCACGTATGGATTTATCTTTCCTCATACGATCCGGTCATTCATGCCTCTTTTAACAGGCGGGTTTACGCGATGGCTTCTTCTGCACTGCGCTGGCAGCGGTCTGCCTGCATGTGGGCACGCCGGACCAGACCGCTAGTCCCCGGTGTTTGCCAGCTCCATGTCAACAGCCGTCTGCTCTCCAAGGAGCATTTCAAGGTTCTAGTGCTTGGAGGAGGGAGTGGAGGGATCACGATGAGTTCTCGCATGAAGAGGAAGGTCGGGGCTGAGAATGTGGCCGTTCTGGAGCCCAGCGAGGCAAGATGACTTTGACTTATACGCATCTTACAAATGCGCTGCTGGACCAGATGACTGTACTGGCCTTTCTTCTAGGTTTGACACCAGTCCCCTGTAATACTCGATCCATCCATCCATTTTCCAAACCGCTTATCCTACTGGGTCGCGGGGGTTCCGGAGCCTATCCCGGAAGCAATGGGCCCGAGACAGTAATACAGTATCGTTCCGTATAATATGGTATTATACGGGACCATGAGCGTCGTTAGGTCCAATCTATAGGGGATATAGCCTTGAATATTTTACCCCCGATGCCAGCCTTACTTAAAAAAAAAAAAAAAAGTTAAGATCCCGGGAAAACTTGACTTGACCCTGATCTTTCCAATAGCTCGAAACTAAATGCTACGTGACGCATGAGTTTATTTACCAATACAGGACGATCCCGTGTTATAGCCCTAAGGGATGGGTGGCAACCCAGTCTGAGTGTCTGAATGATTTTGCTTGGTCGGAATGACTTTGCGCATTTTTATATCGTTCATCTTTAACACATACCTGTGAAGATGTGTTATCTTCTGAGATTGAGCAATACTAAATAATTTTAGAGATTTCCAAATTGACTGCTGCTTCCTGCTTCCATAAAAATGGCAGAGTAAGGAGGGGCTTAGATTGCTATCAGCATATATCTGGGGAAATGACCAAAGGAAAAGCGGATACAGTTTATAATGGGATCCATCCATCTGTCAGCCACTATCCAGTACAGGCTTACATGTCAGGGTGGAGGGCAGGGGATTTCCCCACCAAGGAGCCCCCATCCTCGTGCATCATGAGTGATTTGGAGATGCCACTTGCTTAGGTATATGAGTAGAAAGTGAATGTAACAGTGTGAGGCGCTGAAGTGTGAAGATAAGTATTAAATAAATTCCAGGTGTACGAAGTATTATGTTACTATTCAAATAGATACAAATAAGCTGCCCTTTGTTATGTGATCCATGCAAAGATAGTTTTTCCTGGTCCAATAGATGCACTATTACCAGCCTCTGTGGACGCTAGTCGGTGCTGGAGCTAAGAAGGTCCAGATCTCAGGGCGACCCACTGCCAGCGTGATGCCGTCGGGGGTGACGTGGATCAAATCCCCGGTGCAGGAAATTGACCCCGACAGGAACACGGTTCGCACTGGCGATGGGAAGCAGGTGCGCCTTCTTTCAGAAGATCGATCCTTCTTTAATTAAAGTGTTAATAAGTGTGACCTGACGTGTATAGATGGCGTTTTTTGTCACGTGGCTTGGTGCATGCGAGGAGATGAGGGCACCGATCCACTGACGGCTCCAAGACGAAAGGGGTTTGTTAACAAAACTGAACACTGAGGGAAAAGGGAAAGAAAAGGGACCCAGACGGGTCTGAACTAAACACGAGAAAATAACTTTGAAAAGTGGCCCTCGTTTCCCCGCCTTCTCCATGCCGTGCAGTGACAGCTTTCTGCATTTCTGTAGCTTTCACTGTGATGAGAAAACCATCTACACCGAACAGGGGTGCAGAAAGCATCTCGGGGTGGGGCGAGGGAGGAGGGGGGGCTGTGCCCCCAATATTTAATTAGGCAACAATCATGCCCCCTGATAAACAATAGAGACCTTTGTATTTAAATTATTAAGTTGTGCCCCTCGGCATCTTTCCATGACAGATATCCTACCAGTACCTGATCGTGGCCCTAGGACTTCAACTTCAGTATGAAAAGGTACCAGTACTAACCTGTTTATGATGACTGGCACTAACCTGTTTATGATGACGGGCACTAACCTGTTAGTAATCTGCAGCTGGTTTCACTGATGGCTCCATGTTCAGCAAGTTTGTAAGAAGCTGGATCCCAGTTCCAGTTCATTGTCTTCTAGAGTTTATGAATTTTGATTGTTTTTTGTTAATTGGGTTAGATAAACGTCATTGAAGTGGTGGTTAAATTTGAGGAATGTTAGTAATTTTGGTTTCAGTCTCAGATCACTTCATTTTATGATACATTTACACTTATTGGATTTACGTCCCGATTTTTATGTGTTTAATGGACAGTTTGACGGAAATTCGATGTTTTTAAATGACTAATATATGCTAACTCTGTTTTTAACAGATCAAAGGTCTTCCGGAAGCTTTCAAATACCCAGGCATTGGGTCTAACTACTCCTTGCAGACAGTGAATAAGACATGGGATGCTCTGCAGAACTTCAAAGAGGGCAATGCCGTGTTCTCCTTCCCCAACACGCCCGTGAAGTGTGCCGGGGCACCGCAGAAGATCATGTACCTGTCGGACGCCTACCTGCGAAAGGTCCCATCTGCTGTATAATCCATAATCCATCAGCTTCAGACAGTGAAACTCTGCCATTTCACTGGAGAGATCAGGGTCAAGTCAATCTCTCAACAGGATTTTAAGCACACAGAACAAGATCTGGTGCAGCTGTTCAGGAGCTGAACCACTGATCAATTTCGTAAATGCTATAAACTATTGGAAATAGGCAGGCGAATACATAAGTTGCCTTGGTAACAATTATATTTGTTTTATAAATGTAGATACTATGAAACAGCTACTGTCAGATATGCAAGGGCAAGTCTTGCACATAGGATGCAATTATGTACAAAGCTAAATAATCTTCTCTTTGATAAACACTGCCCCTCTTCCTCTCTCTCTCACTTGCTGTGTAGACTGGGAAACGGTCCAAGGCTAACATCATCTACAATACATCCCTGCCCGTGTTGTTTGGGGTTAAAAAGTATGCAGACTGTTTGTGGGAGGTTGTCAAGAACCGTGACCTCCAGGTCAACCTCAGACACAATCTCGTTGAAGTCAGAGCTGACAGACGGGAGGCTGTATTCGAAAAGCTTGACAGCCCAGGGGAGACAGTGGTTTATGAGGTCAGTGGAAGGTCTCAGTGCACTTACTGTGGTTTGTTTAAAACCAGCTTAGGAGCCAAACACATCCTTCACCACAGCATTGACCAACAAATATCTGTGACACGTAAAGAAGTCACAGGTCACTAGGGTGAGGCTTCCTGCCTCAGCAATGAATCTCTGTTTTGTTGGAAGAATAAGGTAATTGTTGTGTAACAAATGCAGTACATGTTCCCTGTTTTCATCAGTCTTTGTTTATAATCACTTTGGTTTAGGGGCGGACTGGCAAAAAGAAGCAACACTGGCATATGGGCTATATGATACAAGTTGATTTCTTTCATGTGCCAAATTCATTCATTCACTTTATAGCTTTCCTGTTTCAGTGAAATAGTGCCACATACCCTCAGTGTGCTCTACTTGCACACAGGGATACCTATAGGCCTATAAACCTTGTGGGCAACACTGCAGGAACCAGGATGTTCTGTGATAACGGGTCACTTGGTAGGAAATTCAATTCCGTTAGAGCCACATTACTTGGGTTATGGATGACACTGCAAAGTCTACTTGCAAAATTACATACAGGGGAGGCAGGGAGTAACACTATTGCAGGGCTGGACAATCTCATCCGCAAAGGGCTGGTGTGTGTGTGTGTGTGCAGGTTTCTGGGGTAACCTTTAGGTCAGCTGTTCAATCCCAGGTGTGAGGACTCTTCAACCAATCGGTCCTCTAATTAGCAATCTAATTAGGGAGTTGCAGCGGAAACCCGCACGCACAGCGGCCCTTTCTGGATAAGATTGGCCACCCCTGCACTATTGTATCACAGGTATGAGGCTGGGGATATAAATCCTGCCTTTGCTCTGGGTGTGTCTTTACATAGTCTCCATGTCTTCTCCCTGTGTTCTCCCAGTGTTCTCTCTTTATTTACCGTGTGTTCTCCCCGTGTTCTCCCCATGTTCTCCCTGTGTTCTTCCCGTGTTATGGGAATTTCCTCTGGGCACTCTGGTTTTCTCCCACGGTCCAAAAAATTAGACCAATTAGTGCTCGTAGTGTATGATTGTGTACGTGTCCTGTGATAAACTGGCATCCCATCCAGGGTGCCCCCCAGCCCCGAGCCCTCTGCTGCCTGGCGTAGGACCCCCTCATCCTGATCAGGGTACGGCATAGGAGATGGGTGAATGGATGCTGATATAAAAGATGGTTGTTCATGTTTTTTGCCCTTTTTTACCACACAGGAAGGCAAACACAACCAGTTACAATTACAACATTAATAGCAATTATGTACACATGTATAGCCAAAATGCCAGCAAGACTGGAGGTTGAAAGATGACAAAAACAGTCACCTGCGGCAAAGGCATCCAATGGCTGCCATAACCCGAAGTATTGCGTAGCAAACAGGAGTTTCCCGGTCGGGCAGGGCAGGGTGCATTGTGCATGAAACAAACATTCCGAAGACAACGTCATACTGGCAGAAAACTCTGGAATGCCAAAATGACAGCCCCTCAGCACGATTTCTGTGTCTGCCCTCCACAGTACGAAATGCTCCATGTGACCCCCCCGATGGGACCCCCTGAGGTCTTAAAGGGCAACCCACTGGCAGACCAGGCTGGCTGGCTGGACGTAGACAAAGATGTGCTTCAGCACAAGAGGTACCCCAACGTGTTTGGGATCGGCGACTGCACCAACGTTCCCACATCAAAGACGGCTGCAGCTGTTGGTGAGCCAGGTGGCGCGGCGGTGGGGGGGGGGGGGGGGGGGGGGGGAAGGGGGTGCGTTTTTGTCATCAAATAAGGACTGCAGAGCTGGACGTTAGATTAGCGGCTTATCTTAATGCCTCTACAGTGCTGATCGTCTACTGTCTCCCACATCCTCTGAACACAGAAATAAAGTTAATCGTCTCCGTGTATTTTCACTGTTGCTTTAACCAGAATTTCTGTGCAGCAAGCAAGCACATGATAGGACTGCAGAGTTCTCTGAAAGGCTGGACCTACTTTGTATGCTGCAAATGCATTGAGTCCCGCAAAGGATAAGAGCACCCCCTACCTGCCGTTGGAGTAAAAACATTTTCCCCGAACAATTCCCAGCTTTGGGGATCAGCTTACACATTGCGTTTATTGCACCTTGTGCTATACATGACTTTTTGAAAAAAAAAAGTGCTTAGTTCTTGCCCATTTTGAGTCCTAACATTTACAACAATTGAAAAACAATATATATATTTTTTTGGTTGATTATTTGCTGATCAAATATAATTACTGAATAATTAAAGCAGAATAACCCCTGATAAATGTGTGTGGTTTTCATAGGTGTTTTAGGTTCGAATTGTTATAGGAATGTGTTTCTTTCACAGCTGCTCAGTCTGCTGTTCTGGACAGAACCATCTCCAGAGTGATGAGGGGTGTCCTCCCAGATAAGAAGGTAAGCAGGGGGGTGGATTTGAGGCAGATAACCAATCAGATTGCCTGTTTGGAGCTTCCAGAGTAGAACAACTGCTACTAAATGAATTTCCAATGATGCTGAAAAGTTGAAATAGCTGAGCAGGAATATTTAGCTGGTGATAACCCGCTGCTTTGCCTGCCATCCCCTGCAGTATGATGGTTACACGTCCTGCCCGCTGGTCACGAGCTACAACACAGTCATCCTGGCCGAGTTTGACTATAACGGACAGCCCCTAGAGACCTTCCCTATTGACCAGGGCAAGGAGAGCAGAGTCATGTATCACATGAAGGCCAACCTCATGCCTCACCTCTACTGGCAAGGCCTCCTCAAGTAAGTGGGAAGCAGCATGATAACTGTTGATGAAAACGAAATCTATAAGAAAACATTATTTTTTTCATAAACTGAAATAAAATAGGATATGAAAAGAAAAAAACTATAACTATAACCGGGGCACCCTTGGTATTTAGAAATGAACTGCAATAAACTAGAAACAAATGTCAAATACTTTCCGTTATTGTTTTTAAACAGTATTTGGCTAAAGTAATGATTTGTTTATCGTTCCTACTTGATGGAAGTCATTTAAGGAAATGTAATTCAATATATCACCGATAGATGGCGCCATTTTCTGTAATACACTTGAACCTTAGAAAGCGACGTTGACTCCTAGCTACCGCCTCGTGGGCTACTGGCAGAAAAAGCACAAGTGTTCCATTTTTTTTAGAAATTTATTTTATGGATAGTTGATTATTTTTTGCATAATCGAATCAGTTGACTATTAATTTTACTAGTCTCTTTAAATGTTATTTTTAAACCTTAATAATACCTCAGGGTTGTCAACTTTGGTCTGCTGTCTGGCGTGAGATTTTCAATTTGAGACAAGTCTGCACACACATGCACACGCATTTACATGTATGTTTTATTACATATAAGGCTTGCAAACTACCCCAAAGCTTTTGATGCGGCTAATTTTAGGTTTATAATGGAATAACACAGATTTGCTGTAAGATTGCTTGCGTGAGCGTGAGAGTCTGAAATAGTGAGTGTCACACCAGATGCGTAAGAGTTGGCAGGCCTGATATCTGGATGACGTTTTTCCCATTTTGAGCACATTAGGACACAATGTACACTGTCTATTCATGTGAGATTCTCTAAAAGTTATGAACATAAAACAGCTCTACAACTTTTAGTCTCTCCCTGGAAATTAAAACTTACCAAGAAACTACATAGAATACTAATAAAACCACACTGAAAAACTGAATATAAAAATTTAATAAAAAAATGAAACCTGTAAGAACACTGGTGTGACATAGCGCTGCTGGATAAGGGCAGTGGAAAACCACTGGAGCACAGGGCTGCTCCGCCTTGAGTAAAGTGCATTGGGAAGCACATGTAGTAAAATGTTCAGCTGAGTGGGTGGAGTAATACATAGCAATGCAGTTATTATTATCACATACTTTATATATACAGTTCTATGAAAGTCTTAGGCTGCTAAAGAAAATTGTGTTTAAATTTAAAATTTAAATATTTGCGTCGGTTTAAAAGTATAATTTTATGACAATGTTAGCTTAGTCATTTCAAACCCTATCTGAATGTCACCCCTAGCATCTGCAACAGCTATCCACGTATTTGTTGACTCCTCCACTAGCATGGGTTAATCAATACTTCAAATTAAGTTTGTTTTGGGAACTTACCACGCCGCAGTTGGGAAGTATGTCCACTACATTTGCTTTGGACGTCTCTTGATAAATTTTGTTTTTGTTATAAAGGGATATAAGAACCGTTGGACTCGATAGGATGCAAGTCAACACATGATTATCTACTGTATGCATATGCAATTATTCTTCATAACCAGCCCTGTAGCTTTTAATGGGCCTCTTTTCTAACAATTGTACCTTTTTTAGGGGCCTGTGGGGTGGGCCTGGACCGTACAGGAAGATCATGCACCTGGGCATGAAGTAGAACTCCCAGCATGCGGAACAAAACTTAGCTTCTTTTTTTTGTAACCAAGGCCCTGATCTTACTTCCTGGAATGAAACCAACTTACCCATATTAAAAAAAGCTTATTACTAAATGTCTGCTTGTCTTGTCTTAGGTTATTTCTGGGATATCAGTCATCTGAGGTCAGTACCTTCTGTGATGAACTTAAAAAGTGGGCGTGGCAAAAAAAATGACACAAATTCTGCAAACAGATTATGTAAGTTACACTGTGCTTCCAGTTAAAAGAATTTTACGCCTTTATCTGCAGCAAAAGCTGTGAGGTACATATCAGCGTCATGAGGACACGCTCACTATCGCCTTGTGCCAAGCGTTGCCTGGGCAACAGATAAGGCACTGGCTCTCACTCTCTATGAAACTAATAGAACAACTGCAAAGTCACCAGACACAACCCCCTACAGGGACGGGCTATGATGAGACTGCAAACATGCTTCCTGGAAAAATGCCACTAGAACAGATTACCTCACATCTTAAACTACTCGTATGAACCTGTAGTTATCAGGAATGACAAACACACCATGGTAAACATGGGGAGCACCTTTTATTGACATGTGCATCAAGCCATAACAATCTTCACTCTAGAGCACAGACTGAAAATGCAGCAATAAATATTAATGATTAAAATCCATGCTGAACTGGGCAGCGCTTCAGGTGTCATCAGGGCAAAGCTGTGCTCAGTGAACAATCCTGGGAGGAGGAAAGTGAGAAAGTTGATAAACCTGCTCAAGCATTCACTACTCAAGTTTTCCCTGCGATACTACTTTCTAAGAATTTGGAGGATGCAAGACCACAGTACATGCAAAGGGGGAAAGGTTAGAATCTACCAGTCCTGGTGAACCAGTCTATACTTGTTGAGCTTAACAGCGAACTGGTCACTTAACATCACCAGTTTAGCCAATTCAGTGGTCAGAGTCTGGGAGTGGCTGCAGCCTATTAGGACCAGGGCTGAGATCGCAATCCTCCACCGTGCCAATAAACCAGGGTCCCCCCAATTCCAGTCCTGGAGGACCAGTCTGTGACATAGTTTACAGGTTTCCCTGCTCAGACACACCTAAAATCGGCCAATTACCAGGTTTAGTTGGCGTGTTTGAGCAGGAAAATCTGCGAGCTGTGTAGCAGACGGACCCTCCAGGACCGGAAACCGGGGATCCCTGCTATAAACGGACCTGTGCATCTCTCTGGAAGCCGAATCCCACCCACCTTCACTACAGCAGCTTCTGGATGTTGTTCAGAATGTCTTCATAGACAGCATTATACAGCTGCTCCTTTGACCACGTCCCATCCAGTCGCTCTGAAAAACGACACGGACGTTCCAGTCAGAGCATCAAAGTGGCATATGGAGAAGAGATATGCGCATGGGACATGGCAAAACACCTACCAACATCAACTCCGGTCTCCTCCATGATCTCGTGGTGTTTGATGTACATGGGCCAGACGTGTCTGTCAAACAGACCCGGTGGATCTGGAACAGTGTAGTTCCTTGAGCTGCAGGATGCAACAGAGGACGATGTTTTGGCTTCGGTTGTAGAAACCCAACAAGTGCTTGAAGTTAATGTAATAGCTGACGGACTGTTCAGTTTAAGCCCAAAGGCCATTTGACCCCAAAAACAGCAGCTGCCACCAAACAGGAACTCACCACCTCCTCTTCTTGCATTCTTCATATGGTATAGAAATGAAGTAACGCTGGTCAAATACGTCGATCAAAGGTCTGCAGGGCAGAATCACAGGAATTTGTGAGTAAATCCTCCGCAGACTCGTGCACTGAGCACTTTGTAATGCAAATGTTCCTGTGGCTTAAGCACAGCACCTAGATTCAGTTGCTTAGTGGAATTTAACCTGGCAAACATAACTACGGCTTTAGCAATGGGGACACTTTGCACTTCCCCACATCTGAATTTCCTGACAGTACTAGAAACTACTTGTGTTTGGCCCAAAGTTCCCATTTCTGGAAGAACATTGGTCCCTCTGGACACCATAGGAAATATGCAGAACTGGAATGTCGGGAAGGTCTGAGGGTGTGGCCTGCCAAGCGTTTACATGTGTAGGGACCGTCTAAAAACAACGCTCCAGAACCCAACAATGTGAACTTCAGTGACACGGCAGTTACCTGTAGGTGTAAAGCAGAAAGCCTTCCACGATGAGGATATGAACATCATCCTCTCCGTGTTCCGACTCCAAGACCATCTCCGCATCCAGGGTGTTGTTGACGCCGTGCGATCTCTCAAACTTCACTGGGTTTTCCTTCCAAGCGTTGATGGTGCTCATCATGGCTTCCATGTCCAAAGCAGTAATGACTATAAGCATCGGGAAGATGGGACACAGAGGCAGGGAGAGGGGAAGAAAACAGGAAAAGGTTGGAGACAAAAAAAGGGAAGATGTGCATCCTTCCATCAGGCATGCACAGCATGTCACAACACAAAGACCTTTTAAGAAGATCCCTGCTTACCATCATACTGCTTAAAGCCATCCTCGCCAACTTCAATCTGATCTTGGGGCTGAAACATACACGCATGAGACACTTGTGTACAGCACACATTACGTGCCATTGGGTAGTTTCTGGCCAAGCTGCAACTGAACCAGTTGTGCTCCTTATTCTTCCGTTTAGACGAAGCCATCGTTTACCGGCCGCGCTCAACGCACGCGGGCAGCGCGTCGGCAGAAGCACACACGTGCCAAAACGCACGTGCATTGTGCATAAATTTGTAAGATCCGAGTGATCATTTAGATCGTACGATTTTCCTGTTTCCTTTATTTTTTTCGTAACACGAACGATTAGCCGGTTAAGACGATAATTTAGTAACGCTTCCTAGGTAAGGGGGGGGGGGACTAGCGAGTCCTACAACACGGTGCGAGAACAATCAAAGCCCAGCTCACCTTGAAGAAGTCATCCTGGTGCACCACGCAGCAGTTCGGCAAATTCTTGATCAACCTGTTCGTTAAAGTTGTTTTGCCGCCGTTGGTCACCCTGAGAAGGAGGAACAGCGAATCAGAATGAGGGCAAACGTTTGGGCGCTGCCGCGTGAAACAGAAGGCGGCCGTAAGCACAAAGACGGGACGGGAAACAAGCGGGCCCACCATCACATGCATAAACCACCAAATACCAGATTCCTGATCGACGCCTGGTGTCCAACGGAAACGAATCCAACGGAACACTCATTACTGTATTTAGCCATAAAGATTGAGCCCAACCAAAAAAACAGCACCAACCTAAAGTTAGACCGGCAGCTATCTTTAGTCCGCCAGTACCTTTTTTGGAGTCCTATTTAACGTGCAATACACATTTATACAGCTGCAGGCAAACTATATACATACCGAAAATAATTAATTTCGAACTTATGAGCTCAATCAGCTCTGTATAAAGCAGTTTCTTAGCCTCTGGAAAGTGATGGATATTTTCGGCTAGCACCACGTGCTGCTTCCTCCGGATACTTACCCTCCGATTCCCACAATGTACTTCATGTTCACGGCCGGAAAAACCCGAATACGTCGATAAACCCAGAGAGGCGAAAACCCGCCAAAAGCGCGATGATCAGACGTAAATAAACAAAGAAGAGAAGGTTAAAAGAAACGTCAACTACTCGATTCCTCCATGGCGCCGCTTCTTGCGAATTGGGACGGTATCAGCCTGCCGCCGTCGTCCTCCAAAAGAGAACGCGCACGCCGCCCACACGCTCTCTCCGCGCTACACCTATCCTCTGATTGGCTGGAGAGGCTGTCTACGGGGGCGGTAGTTTCAGGGACGTGGCCAATCACGAAACGGGCCTCATTCTCAACCGTTCTGTCAAACACAGTGCCCCTGGACTCCGCCCAACAGCTACTCGTCTTCGCCGAGAATGAGATTTAGATCAAGACAGTGCTGTAGAAACTATGCTGTAGAAGTACAGTCACTTTAATTTAAGGACCTTCTGCAGAAAATAAAGTAATGCTGAACAAAGTAACTGGAGTTCAACTATCAATATATGTATAATGCTCTGCTTTAATCGTTACCGTATTTCTCCAATCCTTGTCAAACTTCCGAGACTCACGTTTTTACAAAATGTAGTTTAATAAATTTATTTTCCTTTTTTACAATAAGTTTACACTGATCAGTTGTAACATAAAAACTACTCACATGTGAGGTGAATAACTGATTATTTAGTTACAATACCGACTGTCAGGGGTGCCAAAATATTTTTTACAAGTAAACAGTCAGTTCTTGAAGTGGACGAGTTGGAAGTAGGAAAAATGAGCAAGTGTATGGATCTGAGTGACTTTGACAAGGGCCAAATCGTGATGGTTTGTCGACTGGGTCAGAGCACATCCAAAACAGGTCTTATGGGGTGTTCTCAGTATGCAGTGGTCAGTACCTAACAAAAGTGGTCCAAGGAAGATCAACCAGTTACCCAGCGATGGGGTTATAGGTGCCCAAGGCTCATTGATTTGTGTGGGGAGTGAAGGATAGTCCATTTGCTCCGATACCACAAAAGAACTACATGATAGGAATGTGTCAGAAAACACCATGCACCCCAGCCTGCAGTGTATGGGGCTGCATAGCCACTGACTGGTCAAAGAATGGGCATCGCTACCATTAAATCTAAGGGGGACGTGTCCCCCTCACATTTCATACTTATTCATTTGGATATTAGTTTTATGCCAGTGTATCCCCCCCCCCACATTCATAATGCTTCTGACGCCCCTGGGTCAGAGTGCCCATGCTGACCCCTGTCCTCCGCTCAAAGTGTCTACAATGGGCAAGTGAGTATAAGAACTGGACCATGGAGCAATGGAAGAAGGTGGCCTGGTTTTCTGTTACATCATGTGGATGACCAGGTGTGTGTACATAGCTGACTTTGGGAAGAGACAGCACCAGGCTGCACTATGGGAAGAAGGCAAGTCGGCGGAGGCAGTGTGATGCTCTAAACAATGTTCTTCTGGGAAACCTTGGGTCCTGGCATTCATGTGGATGTTGGTTTGACAAGTACCATCTACCTAAACATTGTCGCAGGCCAAGTACCCCTTCATGGCAACGGTATTCTCCACTGGCAGTGGTCTCTTTCAGCAGGATAATGCTCCCTGCCACACTGCAAAAACTGTTTTCTGAGGGTCAGACTATGATCTGTAATTTAGAGAGGAGATACATCAAATTCTTGGTGTTGTACTATACTGAACTGCAAGGTCCATAGTTTTGATCAGAGTGAAATACTTCCACCTAGTGGACAGCGCACCCAAGAGTTACTACCAACCAATCAACCAATTCTGTTAAGTGGGGAATCTAAACATGTTTCTCATTAAATAATAGAGATATTGTATTTAGTCTGGGGTATTTGCCTAGGTAAATAAGCATATGTAGACGAATCTGAAAATGGGAAATATTCATTCACGGAACATAAATGGTAGACTTCCATCCATTTTGTTTCGTTTCGTCGTGGTCAGGGTCGCGGCAGTATTACGGAACACTCAGGCAGAGTGAGGACTTTTCGAGGATCCCTCTCGGTAAAAAAATGACCAGTAGGCCTGTCTAAAAAAGGGAGACACTTACAATTATTCGGACAAAAGGAGGAGGTGCTCAGGCTCCCAGTCCCCCGCACGTCCAGGCGGAACACGATGTTAATAATAATAATACATTTCACAATCTATTTTATTGCTACAGACTATGGGGTGGGGAACTTTCTGGTAAATTTGATATTTGCATGAACAATTTACAGTAAAAGTTCTTGTGTATAAACACAAATTTGTGTATCTACCGTTGTTGTATGTTACTTTATATATGTAATTCCAGCTATTCTAAATGTAATAATTCCCCAGAGATAAAAGTCGTGATGCTGAAGAGAATGGCGTGACCCATAGTAAGTCTCCAAACCAGTTCCGATTCCCAGTAGCGGACCCCGGACGGCCGCTGGTCCGAGGGGAGCGACCGAGCCGCGCTCGTCACTGAGTGACGGGAGGCGGAGCGTCTGCGCTTCCGACGCGGCTTCGGGGAAGTTAGCAGGTAGGTACCGGGCTGGCATCCGAATCGAGCGCTTTTAGGTGTTTAAAAGTGTGCTGATTGATATGCATGTCATGAGCATTTTGCGTCGTATCACTTCACTGTATATATTAATAATCTTTTTACGGTGAAATGCAGGCGTGTTCTTGAAGATGGACAGTAGCCGCTTTCGGTCGGATTCCGGGTCTTAGCAGGTGGCTAGCTCGTTAGCGCCAGGCGGCGTCCCTCCTTCTCGTTTCAAATTGCCGATTTAAGTTTAATTCTTCAAGGTTACATATTCGTTACAAGCCGTTTTATTGTTACATGAAAACTCTCAAAGTCAAGTGCTGTATGCAGATGTGATTGAAAATGATAGAAATAAAATGTTTAATTGAACAAGCAGTTGCCCTAAAGCAAGGTTGTTGAAGACTGCAGTTAGACATTAACTGCAATATCTGCATTATCAAAAAAAAAAAAGAAAACGCACCGCCCTTGTTAGAGGCAGACGTGCGTTTCGATCATTTCTACTTGGTATGATCGCGGTTAATAATGTTTTTTATTCGTTTTTCACAAATGTAATTGCAGGATTTCCTTGCTTTAAAAATATTAGTACCAAACGTTACGTTAATCTGCTACTAGAGCCATCAGTTGAACCCCGAGGTGCGTAGTGCCAGCCTGGGTGCATTGGGATGTCGGTGCTGTTTCATGTAACTTCAGCGTTTTGCCCGTTTATATCTGTATGTCATGATAATACGCATATACGTAATAATCATAAAATAAATGAATGGTCTAGAGATGATATAAATTTAACTTAAATTTATTCACTGGATTTTAAAGCTTTTCTTTTTCCTGTTCATCCAACCTGTTGATTATGCTGGTGGGATGATAGGTACGGAAGAGTTATTATAATAGAGGTAACTTTACACTCTCTCGGTTGAATAAAATACCCTGATATCCATTCTGGGGAGAAACACATCATGTTTCACGTAGACTTTTACAGAGAATTAAATAGCGTTTCCATTTAATTTGGTTAGAAATCTAGGAGTTGTACATTTATCGTACATTTTGTTTGTTATTTAAAAAACGTTTAATTGGCTGTTACTGTTTATTTATCTGGTAGGACAATTGCAGAGCTTTTTACAGATCATAACTTTAAACCTGAACCATCACAAGTTTTAAGCGTATTACGGCTTTAGAGATAAAACCGATCATCTTGGTGCCTTCAAACTGAACCCAGAACGGTTCTGCCTGTATCTCTGAGCATTTCCCATTTTTGGCAGAGGTAGTTTTAAGGTGGTGCATTGCGCAAGCTAAATATCTGTGGCCTACACTTCCTGTTCTCAAAGTGTGCTTGCAGCATCTTACTGAAACAAGACTGACCACAGAGAGACCTCAGACATGTTGTGTATCATCACCAAAGCAGCACTAGAACCTTTATAAATGTTGTCTTTAAATTCTGATAGTTCTTGGCCTTTATTCTTTTTGTCTGCTCATTCCGGCCATGTGTTACAGTGATTCTACCACTTTTTTTGGTGGTGTAAGATGACGTATTTGCAAAAGGCCTTCAGAGCAGAACCTGTTATCATTTTCATCCTTATATTGCTCATCTTCTGGTGGAGAGGTTGAACAGACACCCCCACCCCCCACATACAGACACATGCACACACACCCACAGTCGATTTTCATTGCAAATGCTTGTCTGTGCTCGGATTTAAACACGCGTGTATGAGCTCACCACTAAATAGCCCGGACATAGATTCCCGGCAGACTGACAGACCCAAGGCGATTTGTGGAAAGATTCTTCCTTTGTATGTTTAGGTCAGCGAAATAAATGTCGCTAAGTTTCACTTCCTTTTAAAGCCAAATGAATACTTATTGTGTGTATCTAGAAGCATTTTCTGGGGGATGGGTCGACTGGGCAGGCTACACTGACATCTTAAATGAGTACCGTCTTGAGTATTGACCTCTGAAATGAGTACTTGAGTACTGACTTGCTAAAATGTTGGAAACTTTTTTGTTTTCTGAAGAGCGCGAGGAGTGAAATCGCAATGGCAGTAAACAAAACTTAAGTTTCAAATGTATCTTTATAATTTAGCGTCACAGCTCTCCTAAAGTACATCAGTTCTGTTAGCCACGCCCCACACTCTGCTATGTACACAGCCCACAGGTAAACGTCTTTATATCCTTGGCACAGTCTGTGCATTTTAATATTAGGCTGACAGATGTTGGAAAATACACACACGTCTCGGAGGAGGGAGGGGAGAGCTTCATTTTTAATGAATGCATTCCAAGAGGGAATATTTGCGCTATAAATAGTTATTTCTTTTGAGAGATGCATTTGCTTTCTGCCTTTGGTGAGAGCAGGCGGCTGTGCGTCCGCCGATGGTCTATCAGTGTCAGAAGGTCAGAGTCGCACCCACTGAGGAAACCTGCTGCTTTAGCTCTGAGAAAAGAATGTGACCCAGTGGTTGCCAAACTTTTTCTGCCAGGCCCCCCTGAAGATGATTTTTATGCCCCCCGACACAAACATGCACACACAGACAGAGATTGGTCTCCCCCAATCCTCTCTCTAGATTCCTGAAGGAAACATCTGTAAATCTGTCACTATAGCATAGTATTAAGTTTGAACATACAATCTTTAAAAAAACAGATATTACTGTTGTAAAGGACAGACATGATAGCAAAAGTTTCGAGACAGATTACACAGACAAAACTGCATAGTTTCTACTTGTCAGTGGGATGCATGGTTTACTCGCTTGAAGCATTTTACAGCAAAGTTTTCATGCAACTGCAATGGACACTGACTAAAGATGCTACTGCTCATTGGATCCCTTTTAAACTTGTTGCTTCCTGATGGTTTGGCCTCATTCTCATATGTCAGTACATTTGACAGTTTTCGGGCATCATTTATTAATTGGTATTTTATTATCGACTTTTTGTAAGCGAAAAATCATAGTTTTTCTCAGCAAAATCAAAAGTGGTTCAGCCGTCTGGATGTGCCCCCCTGTAATGGGCAGCCCCCCCCCCCAATTTGGGAACCTCTGATGTAACCAGTCTGATCAGGGAGCTTGAGTTAAAAAATTAGAACAAGAATGTCCTTTTACTCTGTCAGCAGACAACTATGACTGAAGAAGGGAAGTCTGAGAATACTACTACTTTAGTGATGCAACTAGTTGGACTGTAAACCGTGAGTTTGAATATAATGCAATACCAGTGATCATTTGTAAGACTCTTTTCAGATCTGATCTGAACTCCAAATTACTTTATCTGTAATCTGCCTTTTTACATTCTGGTTTCAGTCCTGAATTGCTTTGTCATAGCATGATGACTGGAACTGTTGAATGACACAATCCACAATATCAGTCTGATTTACTTATGTTTAGTTTTCCATGCAAATTTTTCGAACGTCCTCTGTCGTTTTTTTTGTGTGGGAAGGATTTATTCAGGAAAATTGAGGATGTTGCAGGAAGGCAGCTAAAGTGGGGAGGTGCAGCTCTGAGGCTCTCCTTTCCTTGCTGAGCACACCCGCTCGTGTGTGCTGTTACGAAAGGAGAAGCAGACTTCAGCTTCTGCTTGAGTTGTTGTTTTTGTGTTTGGAACAGCACAGGAATTCCTGAGTTGGGGATCTGAACCTGAAAGCTTCTCACATCATGACTTCCTGTTTCAGGTCAGAAAGGACGCAGTAGCTTGACTCACTCGACTGCTGACCCAGTCAGGCATCGCGAGGTCGCTCTTCCCGCCCAGAACGAAGTTGCTGCAGCCTTCCTAGGGGGCAGCGGAGTCGGCATGACGGAGTTCTGGGTCTGCTTCAGCTGCTGTGTCGCAGAGCAGCCACAGCCGGTGAGGGGAGGGTGGAGACGGGGTCGAGGCTGTGCATTTGGGTTTGTTGGGAGGGTCCTATTACTCTTTGAGCCGCCATCAGCAAGGCTTGTAACCCACGATACTCCGCATTCCTCCCTGTCTGTTTAAACATTTTAATTTCACTTCTGACGGCTTATTTGCCACTGTTCTTTCACCATCACTTGTTGCACAGTACTCTCCTCCCAAATGCATTCATTCCATCGTTTTGCAGAAGAGGCGACGGCGGATAGACCGGTCCATGATTGGCGAGCCCACGAACTTTGTCCACACCACACATGTGGGTTCTGGAGATATGGGCTTAGGGCTGTCAGCAGTAAGTATGAGTAAATACCTACATAAATGTATAGTGATTCATTAGCAACATTTAACATAATGCATGCGACTTTGGGATGCAGTGTGAAGCTTACTGGTACCAGGCTCATTATTGAGCATTAAATGCATTAAAAATTCAGTGTTTCATTTTGATGTTGATTTATATACACCAAATAGTTTCTAATATGCTATAGTTGATATTTTCTGCATCTTTAATTAAGGATTTAATTCTTTTTTTTAAGGTTGATTCTCTACAGAACCAAATGAAATCAAAAGGGGGCTATGGAAATACAGAGTCTGGCCCACAGTGACCAAGGAAAGGACTTTGTTCTGTATGTAATTTGAGTTTGTTGTTTTTGAAATTAAGATTACTTCCCTAAGATGTGTTGATGCAAGTACATTTTTTTCCAAATAGGACCGAGAAAAGTAGCAGTGATGCAAATTACGTTTATTGGTCAGATAGGATGTATGCAATCATTTTCATAGCAATCTCATTATTTTAAGCTAAAATGTATACATTTTTTTATACCTTTCAGTAAGAGAAGCCATCTGTCAGTGTCAAGACCCATCAGCATTGTAGCTGTGTGCTCCAGCTGCCATCTTTGGATAACTGCCCTTTTTTAAATTAAAATTTTATGTTACCTACGTAGGATTAATAGTTGATGTCTGTTTTAAGCTGTAAAATGATTCCATTAATACATCCGCGCTGTAAAGAAGGACCTCATTTGCTGATTGTGTGTGATTGTATAGCATCATCAGAAGGGGAATAGACTTAAAATATATATTTTTAAGTGATCTGAATGCGTGTGGAAGCTTCCGGTATCCTGTACAGGGTTCAGGAGGATGATGAGTGTTGGCAGTTCTCCACCTTCCCCTATCTGTTATTTATTTGCTGTTGCAGGTTTTTTAAAAAGTGGAAAATTGGAAAAAATAATTTTCCTGAGTCATTTACTTTGAGTTTCTCCATTTGTATTAGTCTTTTGTAGATGTATAGGTTTAAAAAACTTTTACACGAACACACTGTGATAAGATTGATTGCAGATGACAAATATGATACTTATGTAAGAGATGACCACATCCGTGTCATTTTTTTGATCGCGACCCACTGTTTATACTCAAATGGAATTATTTTTTTCCAGAATATTTTATTCATAATAAAGATCTAGAAAATTCACTGTAGTCTGGTAGTTTTCCTGGTCTTTGCTGTTTGTGAAGGCTGTATTGCATTCTGCTTATTATTTACCAGTAGGGTTATCCTGGGGCCTGTACTACGAAGCAAGGTTACTGGCTTATCGGGGTAACTAGCCGGATTTATGGTAGACTGGGCAAAATGTAAGTGAACCAATATGAAGTCTATTTAAACTGTGGTACTTTAAATCTGACAAGTTACTCCGATAAGCCAGTAACCCCGCTTCGTAGTACACACCACTGTACTGTTTTATGGCATTAAAATGGTTATTTCGTCTTGTGTAATATCAAGAGATTAGAGATTGTAGTTTGAGGTTGATTCTAACAACCAAACAGCATTATAGTAAAGGTTTACAATAAGGTGGGGGCTGTCAAATCGGCTAATCACACAAGCAACAAGTAATGATCATAATCACATCCCCAGATCTGGATGCCACGCATATAGTGAGAGCAACTGCCCATTATTAAACATGATATTAACCAATCCATAAGTGATTTCGCTGTTAACGGTTTGTGATTTTGCAGCAGCTTTTCTCCAAATTTGCGATGGTTAGTCATAAATTTGATTCTATATTTACAATGCCTCAACTTAACAGAATGCAAACAATGTATTTCTGTAACCGCTTGTCATTCTGGAATAGGGGACAGTCCAGGATGTGGTGCCAACCCATGGCAGGGCACACTCACACATGTACACCTACAGCATGCTTTTGTTCTGTGGGGCAACCGGGACTCAAGAAAATCCACGACATGCGAAGAACATGCAAAACAGTTTGCCTCCACTATGTTTGCTGTGCTCATCTTTCCTGCAGCGCAGGCTAGCAAAAACAGACACTAACGTTCACTGCGATACGGTCTGTTGATTTAGCCATTTTTTTGCGGGAAATCTGCTGTAAATTTGAAAATCTTGTGTTAAATCTCCGCGATCGCTGAAAATCCGAGGGGGTGAATAACGCATTAAAAGCTGTAGGCCTATGTAGAGATTTATCATGCAAACTCGTGGTTACAAACATGACCGAACGTTTCCGACTTCGAAGGCGGGGCCTTTAGGTTCTGATCACACTGCGAAGCTAGACGACACGAGCGACGGCTGTCAGAGACGGCCGACATTTAGAAAAAGGTTCGCTTAGAAAGAAGCTCACGGAAGGAGAAGCCACAACCGCGACTGAAGAAGGGGGGCCGGAACAGGAAGTGAGGCGCGTTCACGTGAGAAGGGACGAGACAGCGGGGACGAGAACGAGCCGAAACCGAAAGTGCTCGGGAGTGTTCGCCGGCGCGAGACGCAATCACGGAACTGGCAGTGCGGGTCATGATACAGACATGGCGAGAAAACTGACTATATTTATATGCGCTTTTTTCGCGTTTTTACCGGTAAGTCCGTCGGCTGCAGGTCCTTTCGCCAGCAGATTTAGGTTTAAAGTATTTTTTTATACTTCAGACGTCGTCGATACTCGTTTGCCTGAAGTTTGTCGGACATTGCGTGGTGTTCCCGATAAAACAGCCAGTCCGTAAACATGGGGCTTTAATTCCGATACAGCAGGACACCAGAATACCGGGAATCGTCATGTGTCTGTTTCTGCTTTTACTTATTTTACGTAAACTTATTTTTATGGCTGTCACTTTGCCCCTTTAACAAAAGTTTTCTTTTGAATGCTCTATGTACTAACACGACGTTTTTTATGATTAGTGTACAGTCATCAGTAATTAGTGTCGGCGTTGTCATTAGTGGTCAGTTATAAGCGTGACATTTATACGTTTCAGGTGAACTGTCAGGAGGGGATTTTACATGTCTCTGGTGGATCTCAGGAGAAAGAGTACTGCCTTGTCTACAATTCCTCCTTTTCTAATATTTCAGCGTCTCTAAATGACGCCGTAAGTATGAACCTGCTATGCTTGAAACACAAGTTTAGTACTTACCCTCTATATCAGCTGCTGGCCATTAGTAAAATGCCACAACAATAAAGAAGTATGAAGATAAAGGATGACACCAACTAGCCATGACCTGATTTTTTGTAGCACTGAAAGAAAATATTAGTTCCTCATCTTTTCATCTGCCAGGTTCAGTGCTAACCTTATCACTTGATAGCTGGAAATTCCCCTAACTCAGGCCTCTCTCTGGGGAACTACAATCCAGTAGGTTTTCTATCCTACCTGGCTTCTGATGAGCCACACTTGTACCTTGTATTTACCTGAGAACAGGTGTAACTCATCAGAAGCCAGGTAGGATAGAAAACCCACTGGACAGTAGCTCTACAGAGCCGGATTTGGAGAGCCCTACCATAGATAGAGCTTAGGCCAGGTTGCTGAAGCACTCTTTGTTTTCGTGATGCTTGCAGATTAAATACCAACTGGTGAACCTGTCGTCCAGCTTCCTGTGCAATAGCTCTGGTATACAACCCAATGAGCTGAAGGGGAAAGCGGTGGTGGTCATGAGGGACAGCTGTACTTTCAGCCAGAAGGCCCAGGTGGCTCAGGACTTGGGAGCCACCACCATCCTCATTGCAAGCAACAAAGCCTTGGTACGTGGACCTGTACTCCTTTGAGTAATATTTATGGAATATATATTAAAGGCGTAACTGTGCACAGATTCACGGTTTGGTACACACCTCGGCTTTGGGTTTAACGTTCGGTGCCTTTTTAGTGTAGTAAGCAAAATTTATTTTCAAATTATTAGTGCTGCAAACACAAAGACAGATAAGATCAGTTGTAAATCAAATGCAATGTGTCAGTTAATGGCTGAATAAGAAAACTTATAGGGCGCTTATTTCTAAAATAGATTTAAAAATCAGACAATGTAACATAATGAACTAAATCCCATGTTCTGTACTACCGAGTTTGGTTGTGTGTCCTTTGCAATAAACACCCCTATAGCCTATAATTATTTTTCCGCACAGTCAGAATTTCCTGGCAAAAGGACCTTTAGATTGCAGAGGCTGTTTCTGCTTTCCTCAGGTCATACTCACTGGGAAGATGTTATCTCAAATGAGTTAGCATGTTGGTTGTGTTGCCAGCAACATTTTTAAGTTTGATGTAACAAAATGTTCCCGAACTGCCGCTTATGACAGACTGTAACCAGCATTAGCCAGACTCCACTAACGGGGGCCCCTGTAGCATGTTTGCAAGCACTGACCAGATGCCTTTTTTGGGGGCTACAGGTAACTCCTTTTATCAACGACACAGAATACGGTCAAGTTAAAATTCCTGTGGCACTCATGCGATACAGAGACATGGAAGATGCATTCAAGGTAATCTTCCCTGCATAAACATACGTTTCTCGTGCAGTGCTGTCTCACATGGGTAAGTAAGCAGTTCAGATATTTGTTTTTATACAATAATAATATTGAATACTACAATGTATATATTTCATTGAAACTACTTGGGTAACGTATTTGCCATTTGAATCCGCCACCTTTGCACCTGCTGAATCTCAGTTTGCTTACAGACCTTTGGGGACAATATGTCTGTGAGACTGTATGCCCCACCAACGCCTGTATTTGACTTCAGCATCTTGGCCATACTGTTCATCAGCATGTTCACTGTGGGAATGGGAGCATTCTGGAGCGGAGCTGTTGAGAGGTGAAATGCTGTCCACCAGCCACTGAGGATAGGCGGTCGGGCATTCTAGCGGTCAGCTTTGGCCGTAGTCTAAGACGGCAACATGCTGACATGGGTGATGCCTGTTGGAATGAGATTCTTCAATGTTGTGGTCTTCATGCATAAGGTCTTTCTGTGAACAATGAATGTTGTGATCTTTTCAGGGAAAAGTTGAATACTGCCCCAATGGGTGGAGATTCCAGAGAAAGGACTGACAGCGGCGATCTACCTCTCTATTCCCCGCTGAAAGTCATCTTGTTCGTGGCATTCATGTGTGTGGTACTGGTTCTCATGTATTTCTTCTATGCATATCTCGGTAAGTGGCTGGGCATGGTAACGTGGGCTGCTAAGCTGGGTAAACCAGTCGGTGTCCCACCGAGCCCTTCCTTTTAACTTTTAACTCCATTTATGTTCCAGTGTACGTGACCATAGTCATTTTCTGCATCGCCTCTGCAACAGCATTGTACAGCTGTTTTGATGCCATCATGGAGAAGCTTGGCTGTGCGACCCTCAGGTATGCAGGACCTGGGCAGAAGGACCTCACCCCTCCCTCCTGCTGGAATGTTTCTCAGCATCCCTGTCATTCTGCCACATTGTGAAAACCATGTTCAGATTCCTTATTTAGATGTTAAATAGCCCGAATTGACAAAGCATAGAGGTGAATCTCTTCCTCACTCCTCTGCCTCTTTCTGCAGACTGACCTCACCTGATGAACCTCACTTTCTACAATTTTCACAATGTTGACCAGATATGGGTAATTCAGGATCAGAGTGAAAATCCAGACCAAGATTTTCAGTTTTCAAGTTCTTCAACCAGCCAATTGAGTTTAAACGGTCACAGTTAGAGTATTCAACTGGTTGGTTGAAACAGAATCTTGGCCTGGACTTTAATGCTCTGGACCTGGGCTCACCCACCTTTTGATGTTGACTTGTAATTTTCTTCCACAGCTTCTCCTGTCTGGGTAAGGGATGGTCTGGGAGGAGCTTGTTGTTGGCTTCCCTCTGCATCACCGTGGCAGTGCTGTGGGGAGTATATCGGAACGAGGACAGGTACCGGTGGGGCAAAGAGAACTTGTTCCTGTGCCTCTTGGGCTAACTTCCTGCAGACGGCAATGAAAAAGCTGCCTGCCTGAGTTATAGAAATGCAGTCAGGTTGTCACCTTGAAGGCATACAATACAATTAAGTTAATCATGCTTTTTTTTTTTTAACGAACATTGTTTTGAGTTTGTGGTCTTTCATTATGACCTTTTTTGCTTTTATGACTAGGAATATTATTCATGCAGAGGAAAATGAAGCATACCATGAAATGCTTTTTGTTTCAGGTGGATTTGGATTCTACAAGATTTATTAGGAATTGCTTTCTGTCTGAATTTCATGAAGACGATCACAGTGTCCAACTTTAAAGTGAGTTTTGGTTGTAATGGGGGATGCCTGCTTTCGAAGGTCATTACTGAATGTTTGAGGAGTCCTCTGTGCCTACTGGAGCCTTTACCAGGTTTCTGTTTTCAGATCTGTGTGATCCTTCTCAGTCTGCTCCTCATCTACGACGTCTTCTTCGTCTTCATCACACCTTTTTTGACAAAGGCGAGTGGCCACATCGTTTCCACATTGACCTTAAGGGTTATTCACTGACATCTACTAAAAGTGCTTTGTTTATTTTTTTTATTTTAGTTTCTGTAAGACTATGTTGTCTGCAGTGGCCTCCATGATCCACTGAGACAAGCATTCTGAATTGCTTTCATAACACAATAAATATCACCTAATTGCCTGGAGGCTAGGTGGGCTCGCCTTCAAGCAGTGCTTCTCTCACCTTTGTGATTTTATTTATCTTCCGAATTTCTGTGCCGCAGGATGGCCAGAGCATCATGGTAGAAGTCGCCTTGGGTCCAGGATCTGTTGCAGAAAAGGTGCCTATTTCAGAGTTGTCTAATTTTTTTCCATTGTTATTTTTTTTAATCCTCTTGGCAAACATACTCTGGTTGAAGAGACAATGCAAGCGCAAACCACGCTTAACCCGTGTATCAGGCCTTTGCTTTGATCACATGTCTCACTTGGGTTTGATCCTAGAGTGGAGGAAAGATGGTGACGGTTCCTGCTGTGCCCACAGCCCCCTATGAGAAAGTAAGGCCCAGCTTTTAGCTCTCTTCTCTGGGGGTGGGAGTGGCGGCCAAGAGCCACCATTCTAGGCCATCACCCTAGGGTAGACTCCTCCACAGTTATGGACGTGCTCTCTGTCCGTTGCTATCCTTCCCCATGTGACCATTTGCAGGAAAGAGATAGTGTGGGATCTTTGCGTGTCGACTGAAGTGTCCTGAATCTGACTCCCTGAATCTGACTCCCTGAATCTGACTCCCTGAATCGGATATCCAGTCTGCTTCTCTAAGAATCTGGCAAATGTATCATATATTTTATAATTGCAGCAGCTTTCTCCTTTAAGGAAAATGAGTAGGTGTAAAGGACGCTGTGTAAGATGGATGATTAAGCCGCTGAATATGTGTAAATTATGTGGTGACCACCAGCAGAGGTGGAAAGTTCAGCTCCAGCATGTACAAATCCAGTCCAGGGTTTTGTTTCAGTCAACCAGTTGAGTACTCTGTGATTGTAACTCTTTATACTCAACTGGTTGGTTGAAAATGAATCTTGGTCTGGATTTCTAGTTTCTGGACCTGAACGTTCCACCTCTGACCACCAGTCTATATGGTAGTAGATGATTAAAAACTTGTGGCTCCTTCATTCATAAAGTGTGGGAACATCATTGGCTTGGTTACACGTTGGTGGGCTTGCTGTTTGTCATTAGCTTCTGCTGCAGACCTGTCAGGTAGTTTGAGGCCGCTGCCTTACGGCACTTGCAGCTTGGTTTTAAATAAATCCCCGGAAATGGCAACGGCTAGATGCAGTAGGGAGGGAACTTGAAGATGGTAGTTGAGCAGGGGGCAGTGGAACCGGGAGTTGTAATCAGTTTGTGCAGATAACTCTAGATGTTAAACACACCAATGTGTGCTCTTCACACCTAGCAACAAGCAATCATCAACCCTTCATAGGGTTGTAAAATTCTGGGAATTTTCCATGGGAATTGAAGGAAAAATATGGGAAAAAGCTGGAAATTTACAAAATTGCTGGTCAGCCTATAACAGGGAACTTAAATGTAGTTGGGGGGGAAAAACATCTTCCAACATAATCTTAGTTAACAACCAGATTTATTCATTAGAAAGTCATTTACTTGATATTTTTGCAGTATTTATTCACAGAATATTGCATATGCCTGTTTGATGTCAAGCTCTGTCAAAACAGTTGAAATAGAACACGCCCCTCAGTATGACTGGGGCACGGCTGTATGTAAACACAGCCACATGCTAAAGTGTTGTTTTGTTCTTTGTGGCAAAAATGCCAGCTAAAAGTTTAATTTCTTAAGTTTCACTTTTCCAGCCATAGTGATGAAGTTGGACAAATGATAGACATACTGACAGCAATCATGTAGAATGTTTATGTTTATCCACTGTGCTCAGAGCACTTGCTAATGTTTATCTGCTTATGTGCATATCTTATCAGCAAAGGTCAATGTAGGTCACAGGTGTGCAAGATTTCCAAAATTCCCTTGCTTACTTTCCCATGGAAAGTTTCTGGAAATTTTTCGCCCTTTTGCAACTCTAACCTTACAGTGTGGCAACAAGAGCTCTTCAGGCGTAAATTGTTGCAGAAAGAGCTTTTAAACCATACAGTGTGGGAGACCGACAACAGAAAGATAATGGAGGACAGGAAAAAGGAAAAAACCTTTTCTGAGTGAACTTTCAGGGCCAGCAGGTAACTATAGCAAGAGGAAAAATCCATCGCATCACAGGCCGATGGTGATTGGAAGTCACCTTTTTTACCCACTTTGAGACATTGTCGTGATCTTGTGTCTAACCTCATGTACTGTATGCCGTGCCACTCCCAGGGTGACGGGGACCTCTTTCTTCCAATGCTTCTGTCCTTCTAACCATTCTGTGGCTTGATGTCCTTTTACCTCACCATTGCCTTTAAGCCAGAGAACCTCACACACGTGTGCCTCTCCGAACCTTCTCACACACCAGTGCTGTCTTTCAGCTACCTTTGGTCATGCGAGTGCCGCGGTTTTTGGCGCCAAACCTGTGCATGATGCAGTTCTCCATCCTGGGCTACGGAGACATTATCGTTCCAGGTGATCCGACGCTGACACCGTGGCCTTGCCGATGGGGCAGGGGAAGTATTGCTTAGCATTGCAGACTTGTGAGGATCTATGATTATTCATGAGCAGGAATTCTGAGCTGTTTCCTGGGGTCACCTATCAGAAGTATCCCTTCAATAGCAGAGTTCAAAATGGCAACTTGCTCAGCCCTAGCTTGTACTTGTCAGTACATGTCTTCTGTAAAGCTCCATTTGCATTAACAAGAATTGCTTTAAGTTTGAAGCTTGCAGACTTCTGAATAATACTGATAGTTTGTATCCTAAGCTTGGCTCTGGATTGACCGTCTCCCCTTCCTATGTTTGCTGTGCTTTGACGCTGTTCTGACACGCTCCCTTTGATTGTCGAGACAGGCTTGTTGGTGGCATACTGCCACAGGTTTGATGTGTGGACCAGCAGTCCCAAGAGGATCTATTTCATGTCCTGCACTATAGGTACAGTACGCCAAGCCCATTACGTTATATCATGGACATAAGTGGAGGCTTGTGCATTACACATGTCTAAAATAGTTGCTAGAGGCCTGCTAAACAAAGGCAACTGCTAGTAACATGAGTATAATTTTGCTGTTGCTCTGTCTCCCCAGCCTACTTCTTGGGCATGGTTGTGACTTTTGTGGTCATGATCCTGTCCCAGATGGGCCAGCCAGCCCTTCTGTACCTCGTGCCTTTCACGCTGCTCACCAGTGCCGCAGTCGCCTGGCGACGTGGGGAAATGAAGCGCTTCTGGTCCGGTACTGCATATGAAGTAAGGGCAGAACTTTTAGAGTTGGGGGGGGGGGGGGGTGCTGATTTTGGCATACAAATCGTAATGTGCATTCAGAAAGCAGAAATGTAAAGAAGGCATTACAGTAGAAGAATTATTTTATGTGTTATCGGTATTGGATTTCAGTAAAGGGTGAAACATGCATGCATCACAATTGGGCCTGTTGCTTCGCCAAGCTTTTCAAAGTGATGGAGCGATATTAAGGAACATTTATTCTCCTGATCCCACCTGAGCTGCAGTGAGCTCTTTATCATTTTTAGTAAAGCTCTCGGTGAAGCCTGAATACTTTGCGTAGTTCAAATCACATGTCTTTGCTCTAAAATCTAAAACAGAAAATAAAAAAAAGTCTAATAAAATATGTTCCCAGAATAAATTTAATAAATCAAGTCA